>NC_085137.1:144508147-144808147 GCF_035046485.1 Aedes albopictus | reverse complement strand
AAGAACAGGAAGTTGAAACTCTCAATATAGGTAATCTGTATTGCAATCTTTAAACTGTAATCTGTTAAGAATATCAAATTGGTATTATTTGAATAAAATGCACAATGACATTTGAGGGACCCTGCAGGAGTTTCTTCTAAAATTCTTCCAGAAGTTCATTAATTCCTCAAGCAGCTTCTTTTGGGAATCGCATTTTTGAGAATTCCTTCCTTTTTAATTTATCCAGCACTTCCTTCAGAGATCCCTCCAAGAATTCCTTTCGGAGTTTCTTCTTAGATTCCACCAAAAGATCCTTCAAAGATTTCTCCGGGAGTATTTTTTCTTTTTTTTTAAGTTTATCCATGGTTTCCTTCAGGAGTTCTTCTAAGGTTTTCTTCTCCTCTCTTCCACCAGCAGTTTCTTCGAATATCTATTCAGGGATTTTAACCAGAATTTCTTTTGAGATTCCATCAGAACTTCTTCCTGGGTTTACTAAAGAAGGTTCTTCCTGGATTCCTCCAGGAGTTCCTTCTGGGTTTCTTTCCAGAACTCCTTCCGGAATTCACTCAGATATTCATTCCGAATTTTTTGGAATTCCTTCACTGCCGTGTGCAGCATACAGGGGATACTCAAAATAACTGGGACAGGTAAAATTTTCACTTTTCAAAAAATGTTCAACTCGCTTTAACTTTTCGAAAAGGGCATCAAATATTCTCAAATTTTTACTTGTAAGTTCATCAACTAGTTGTGTATCAGTGGTCAAAATTTGGAAATGATCGGGCCGTTTTACACAAAGTTATAAAGGTTCTAGAAAACGGTGTAATTATCCGAAAGCCAACTTTGAGTTGTTATATCTCCGGATTGAATGATCCGAATGCAATGAAATTTTGATCATTTATGACTTATATAATGAGCTATTGAAAACATTTGACTAAATTAAAAATTCTTCACACGAAAGAAAATCATTTCGATTAGTTTATTTTTCTAATATACCACCAATTTATCCAAAACTTCATCATCGTTTCAAAATTCGAGAAAGTAATTATAGTTCATTTAAATTCCCTCTAATTGAATAGAATATATTTATTATTCAAAGGAAAGCAACCAAATAGCCGGCATTAAATTGAAAAAGTAATGAGATGCACATGAAAAATAGATAAATTCACTGAAAAAACATGGAATAAATGAAATCGCCATAACTTTTTTTCTTACTAATAATTTCAAATTAAGTCAACTGTTTTTTAAAGTTCATTATATTAGTCATAAATGATCAAAATTTCATTGCATTCGGTTCATTAAATCCGGAGATATAACAGCTCAAAGTTAACTATCGAATAATTATACATTTTTCTAGAATCTTTATAACTTCGTGTAGAATGGACCGATCTTTTCCAAATTTGAACCACTGATACACAACTAGTTGATGAACTTACAGTAAAAAATTGAGAATATTTGATGCCCTTTTCGAAAAGTTACAGCTAGTTGAACATTTTTTGAAAAGTGAAAATTTTACCTGTCCCAGTTATTTTGAGTATCCCCTGTAGTTGTCCCATGTTAATAAAGATTCCCATAGAACATGGGACAACTATGCCGCACACGGCAGTTCACTCGTTTACAGTTTTCTTATCAAATTGTACCGATTGTATAAAAGTTGTACTAAAAAGAACTTGAGAATATTATCAGTTTGTGAGGACCAATATTGAAGAACTCAAATTGTGAAATATCTTGGTCGTTAACGGGTTAAGGTGATCAGACTGGTTGGAGCTGGTTGATCGTCTAGCAATTCAGCTAAAATATTCATTACATCCAAGTGCAATTTTCCTTCATTGTGGGTAGTCAACAGTACTGTGCGTTGGTGTTGGCATTGTAGTGCGAGATCTTATGCACCGTATCCATCACCCTTCGAAAGGAATGGTTATAAGCTCCATTAAGTTCCATTTCCTCTCATTTGCGCCATTTTTCTCTAGAATAGAAAAAGGCGGCCCTGCTGTTTACACTCCTGCTAGTATCATTCCACGTTTTGCCAGGATCCATATTGCAGCATTACCATTGCCTTGAGATCCTGTGCGTATGCTTAGGGAGTATTCGGCAGGTCGCGGTCGCCGGTACCGTACTTTGTTGATGACAGCAAGTTTTGGGCGCAGTTTGACCATCACCATCTAGTGTATAAGGTTAATGTCAGCTCTATGATAGGTCCTGACGTCGATAAGTTCCGTACAATGTACATCAATCAGAAAGTGCTCGATTTGCGATTTTGTCTGATATGGTGTTCGATAGGCCCTAGTTGGATTCACTGACAGTTTCTATTCGTCAGCTAAGCTGAGCGTAGAGCTTTCTATTAGTCGGTTTGAATGAATGTTGGAATTAAGAAATAACAAAAATAACAAATTATATTGTCACAACGGGTCATGTAAAATACACTGCCCATAGTCGCAAAGTTGACGTAACCACCATTGGGAATGTTAGCATTCGCAAGCTAATACCCATCGCATGTGTCTAAATGTGACCAGTATTATTCAATAGAGGGCAAGATTTAACCATTAGTTTGATGTCAACGAAAAAAAATCGTCAACTTTGCATCATTCATTGTTGAAATTTCATAAGTATGCCGAAAACTACAGTGGCGCTCACGTCGACTATGCGAATATGGGCAGCACAGGGCAAACCGGTATTTATGAGCCTAATAACTTGGCGTATTACTATTCCATACTTCAACCAATCCGAGAACCACTGTTAATAGTTTTTTCACGGCAACAGCAACTAAGCCTGGTAAAAGTCCCCTCGGATATGTCCAAGGCCTAGTTCTGATGGAATCAAATTGGAACATCATACACACAGAGAAAAATTTCTACTCAGGGGCTGAGTTGGTCTTACTCAGAAATCGAAAAATCCTTTGTTTTCTTACTCAGTTTCCGTTAAAAGTGGGACAACCCATTGCCAATGGGTTATCCCACTTTTAGCCGAAACTGAGTAAGAAAACAAAGGATTTTTAGATTTCTGAGTAAGGCCAACTCAGTCATTGAGTAGAAATTTTCCTCAGTGCAGGGAAAATTGGCCACAGCAGAAAAAAAATGTACCCGGCCGTCTCTATGGGAGACAACAGATATGGTGGTGGATCCCAGAATAGCAGCAGAATCGCCCACCAGGCAGCCGTCAGAAGTAGTGTGATTCGATGGACGTCGGTCGATCGGGGCTCTAAGATAAAAATGCATGTAATCAATTATTCACCAGGCGGCCATGCATTATGTATTGCGGAAACATCAAATTTCGATCGGAGCGCGTTCGATTTTTTTTCCTGACACCTCCGCATGGGAATATTTGCGTTGCCGAATTCGAAGCTGTCGTTGTCGGTTGTGATGTTTTTGTTGGTGCATGGTGATGCTATTCAGAAAGAGCTCAACAGTCAACATTTCTAGCCTGTTGGTCTCTATACCATCGCACATAGTGTACCCAACTAGAGCATTTCGGTGAGGGTGGGCTTTGATTGGGATTCAAAAGGGGGCGTACGGTGCACTTGCTAAGCCTACATCATGTGAAAAATTCTATTCTTGATTGTGAAGTTTTCGAGGGTTTTCCATTTAATTGATGAAGTTGTGGTAGGTTGTTGTTTAGGGGAATTTAGCTGAGGGTGAAATCGATACACTGTTACCTCCTGATCAAGCTTTGGCTCGATGTGGACAATCGTAATGGTACATTATACAATGCTGATGTTATTGTTTTTATTTATTGGATCTATATTAAAGCTGAGATTTGTCTTGAATAGAGATAGTTTCGTTTCTTCGCTCTCTGTAACATTTTTTAAGAAACTCGTGAACATTTGAAACATTTTCAATAGTTTGTATGAATAAGTATACTTTTCATCAGTCCTGCTTCAAAGGCACTCTCACCCCTTTTACATTTTTTTCCATTTCTATTTTTGGAATTTATTCATTTTGGGTAGATTGAAATTTGAAATGAGGGGCTTTCCGAGTGTTTTTGTAGTTCTAAATGCAACTTTATAAGGTTGAGTTTCTTTTCTGTTTTTCCTAGAAGAAGTAAAAAAAAACATTGCAAGTTTAATTTTTATTCCTTATCCGATCACAAAAAAACAGCACATATCGAAGAATGTTTTTCTTGCCCACTCTACACCACACGTCATCGCCTTTGGAAAAGCTCTATTCAAACAGAGTAATCCAGACGCAGACGACAGCTATCTTATGCACAGGAATGGCACAACGAAAAAAAAAACGCCCCACTAAACCAACAGAGACGACCATTGTCATCGTCGTCGTCGTTGGTACACCGGTTTAGCTAACAATCCGTCTGCAAACTGCGAGAGGAAAAATGCTCTCTTCCTTTTTCTTGCGATCGAAAGTGGGCAGAGTTTTCCATGTTTCTTTTGCCACCAGAATTCACCACCAGCTCGGGTAAACCAGTTTGTCCACCCACCACCACCGCCACCACCACCACCGACAAGCGGATTTCATTCACTTGCTTCTTGGATCTATCTATGCATAAGGTATTCCGAGGATAGCCGAAATTTTGAATCCTTAATCTTGAAATATACGTTAAAGTCCACGAAAATTCTTAAGTAGGCTACGTTATCATGCTTAATTATCTTCATTTATTAGGCAACCACTTTCACTTTCCCAAGTGTACCTTACACCTCTCATAATACCGAGCGAAAGTATGCAAACACTTGAGGCAGGACCTTTTCTTTCCTTGCTGTGATAAGGAACAGCAGCAAATTGTTGTTGTCGTCAACATCATCGATGTTCGGGGATGTTGCTCTAAAGAGAAAATTGATTCGTCACCCATTCGCATCAGCACTCACATGTGGTGGCATGGTGAACTTGACAAAGAATTGGATGCGATGTTTACTGATGCATTCTTGGCGCTAATGAAGGTAAACCAACTTTTCGCTTTTACTCGCTCTTTGTAAGTTTGTATGCGTAGTTTAACATTTGTTTTTTGAGACAAGGGAGCAATAGATAAGGTAAATTTGAAGTCGAGCTCTGATGCAAGTTTCCCATTTGCAAGTAAAATTAAAAGTTTAAAAGTGGCCACAGCACAAGCTTGGAGGCATGAGACTGCCTGTTCTTATTGAATCTCTTCTGAATAGCCTTTTAGTGGTTCTCATATGAATGTGTGGTGGTCAAGATATTGGGATCTATTAACAAATACTGCAATTACTCAAGGAGTTTCTGATAGGATTCCTTCAGAAATACTAACTGATATTTTTGCTATGATTCCATCAAGAAATTCCTCCAAATCCAGTTGCGTTTTTTCAGTTATTCCGGCTTGAATTCCCCCAGCAATGCTGTCTGCACATGGCTGAACTAGTCCAATGATCATGAATTTCATCTAGAATCAACTTAGGTATCTCTGTTTTATCAAGTACTTTTTGGTGAGAATCCAGAGATCCAGAGATTTTGTCTATGGATTCTTCCGGAAATTCCTCTAGTAGTTCTTCCGCAAACTTCTGCTAGGATTGTTGCAGGAATTACTGATGGGATTCCTGAAAGAACTTTTCTCTGTATTCCTTCAGGAATCTTGTTGGAACTTATTCAAGAATTCCTGCATAGATGTTTTCAGATGTTTCTGCTTGGATTTTCCTAGCATCGCTTCCTGATATTTCTGTAGCAATTCCTCCCAAAATTTTTCCAAGGACATTTTCTGGAAATTCTTCTGCTTTTTTTCGTTGATTCCTCCTATGAGCTCTATAGTAATTTCAACTGGGATTATTCTAGATATTCCTGCTAATTTTTTGTTCATAAATTCTGGATGAGACTCCGGCTGGAATTTCTACAGCAATCACTCATGCGATGCTTCCAGGATTCCCTCCAAATATTCCATCAGCAGTTATTTCCACGATTTCTTACATTGGGGGATTTCTTCTTTTGGGGTTTACACCAAAACAAACTGCTGGTAGGATTCTCGAAAGAATCCCTGGAAAATTTTAAGGCAACTTCTTGGAGAAATTTCAAAAAAGTTCCTGGAAAAATCTCTACACAAACTTCGGAGGGAGATCCCTGGTAAATTTCTAGCGGAATCTCCGGAGGGGCTCCTGAAGAAATTCATGGATAACTTCTTGAAGGATTTCTAGAAGAAAAAAAAAAGAATCATAAGAAATATTCCTAAACGAATTGAAGGATGAATTTCTGAAAGACTTTTTTATAGTAGCTGTTGTACAGAAGAGTTATTTTAGAAGGAATTTATGGATGGATTCCTACACAAATCCCTGCATAAACTCCGAAAAGATTTCATCGAGACAATTGTGAAAGAATACGTGGATGACTTTTTGGAGAAGTTCCTGGCTCCTGTATGCATCCCTCTGAAATTATCCTAACCTCCCTTTCACGTTGGCAGCAGCTCGCTGACGTAGTGTACGATTTTGGTCAACAATGAAACTAATGCTAAAAGAGCGTTAAAGAATTCCAATACAAATTGCTAGAGAAGTTGCTCTAGAAATCCTTGTAGTAATTCAAAAAAGTCTTCGGATATTCCTGGAGGCATCCCTGGAGAAATTGTTGAAAGATGGTGAAAGGGTTTCTGAAATTCCTGAATGAATCACTTAATGTTTTGAGAGATCATGAGAGGAACTCCTGAAAGATGCACTAGTGGAATTCCTGAAGCAACCACTGGAAGAATTCTCGGAGCAATACCTGGAGAATTCCTGGAAAATCTCTAGAGGAATTCCTGGAAGATTTTTTTTTTGTTTTTATTTTTGTGTATTTTAACTAGTTGCTAATTCTACACTCAATTCCTGGAAGAGAATTTGGATAGATTGCTGAAGGAAATCGTGGAGGAATTCCGGGAGGAGTCCCTGGCTGGAGGAATCCCTGGAGAAATATCTGGGCAAATCCCTGAAGTAATTCCTGATGCAATCACTACAGGGGTTCTAGGATGAAGTCCTGGAGGAACCCCTGGGAAAATTCCTGGAGGAATTTCTGAGGGAATATCTGGAGAATTTCCTAAATTTTTCTGATGAAATTCCTGGAGGTATCTCTGGAGAAATATCTGGATGAATTTCTGGAGCAAATTCAGAGAGGATTCCTGGAAAAGCCCCTAATAGAATTCTTGGAGGACTTCCAGCAAGACACCCCACAGAAATTCGGGGATGAATCCCTGGAGACATTTCTGCACAAATTCCATGAAGAATACCTGGAATTCCTGAAGGAGGAAACCCTGGATAATATTTTGGAGAAATTACTAAAGAAATTCTTAAGGGATCTAGAAGAATTCTTGGAGAAACCTCTGGAGAAATTCGTGGATAAAGTCCTGGGGGAATTCCTGGAGAAATCCTTGGCATAGTTTTTGGATTAATCTCTGGAGGAATTCCTGAATGAATGTCTGGAAGAATGCTTGATAGAATTCTTGCAGGAATACCGGAAGCAATTCTGGAAGAATCTATGGAGGAAATCCTGGAGTAATTCCTGGAAGAACTCCTGAAGGAATGCCTGAAAGAATTTTCGGAGAAGGAAATTTTGGAGGAATTCCTGGAGGAATTGCTGGAGGAACTCATGTGAAGTAATGTACGGATTGGCGGGGCATAATGACCACCCTGTATTTTCACTAAAAGTTTCTAAACACATATACAACATATCATGGTCGTAGCCAGAGGGGGGAGGGGGCTCGGTTATTTTTTAAAAATTTGAACCAACTCAAGATTATCACAAATTCAGTATTCCCGAAAAATTCTCTCTAGTCTAGTCTAGTCTACACATACACATTTATTGGCAGAATACTGAAAAATGATGGATTCGACTACTTCTATCATTTTTCTTGTCACTTTCGATGCTTGCAAGAATTGAAGTGGCCAGGCCCTAGGATAGGATGCGTTACGTCGTCAGCCGATTTGAGACCATTTTGCTCTCAAACGGAGACCAGTTGCTGATTGGTCGAAATTGATATCCCTAAACCTTGATTTACGTCCACTATTGGCTTGGCGAAAAAAAATTCTACCGACAAAATAATGATCAAAATACACATTTTTTATATTTTTGTACACTTCTCCTAATCACGAAGATGTTTAAAAAAGTATAAAACTGTTGAGTTTGCTCATTGTCTTAGCGGTAGAATTTTTTGTCGCTCAGCCAAGCATGGACGTAAAAAAAGGACAAGGTGTATTTGCTGCGATCAGATCGCTTTGTTGTTGGTTTGGTGATGATGCTGGTTTGCAGGTTAAGCATGTAATACCAATATTCAAAATCATTGTATTTTGCTTTTCAAGTTGAATCGGCTCAAACATGTCAACTTTCACATGTTAATCAGCCTACAGTCACTCCCATGTCTGAGTATTGATAGAAACCATTGATTTCGTACAAATTAATTGAATTTTTGATATATTTTTTACTGTAAATGAAAGATTTTTCGATTGAAAGCAATTTTACTTGCTAGTTAGGCTACTTCAATTGCAAAGAGTGATTTACGGTGCGAAATATGCATCCAAATTTCATTCTTTAAATTTAAACTGTATGAAAGATTTGGATTAAAGTAAAATGGCAGCACTGGATCACGAGATCGAACGAAAAAATAACAAGGCAGGCGTATTTCTGTTGTCACAGTGACTTCTTTACTTCTTTGCTAAGAAAGTTAATTTCATTCCGTCAAGGCTCTTCTTCCTGGCATGGGACAAAGGAATGTTCAGACTCGAAAGCAAAAAATTGTCGCAAGAAATAAACTACCATCAAGGCGCCATTTACCGTGGGGACTCCATTCACCGTGTGCCTTCGAATATTTTTTCATTATTTCCATATTATGTTTGAATGATATGACAATTTCCCTTCAATTTCACCAATACAATGTTGTATTGGTGAAATTGAAGGTAAATTCTCATATCATTCAATCATAATAGGCACACGGTGAATGGAGCCCCCACGGTGAATGGCGCCTTGACGGTATATTCTTTAGGATTTAATCTTAATAGGGAATGTTCCTAATTATTATCAAACTTCTTTCACGAAACCCACTAGAAATTTCGTCAAATATTTCTCCGAAAGCACTACTTTAATTCTATCATTTATTTTTTTTTTTCAAATAAGGCCGTTACAAATATTTATTTCACTTTTTGCCTCGCCACTCTTTGACCGGTCGAGGGGGTGGGAATAAAAATAATAAAGCATTTAATTTGAAAAATATTAAAAACTCATCGGATTTGTTAAAGAATTTTGAGCAAGACCCGAAATTTTGATAAATATTTTTTTTATCTGCCCCCTAAAAATGCAAAATCCAAGCAAAAATTTTTGAAGGGGGGGGGGGGGAGACAAAAAGTTAAAATAAAATTTGTATCAGCCTAATAAGCTTGGATAAATGACTTAATTTACTGATTTTTATTTACGGAATACAAAAACAATATGCCAAATTTTCCTATCGGATTTTATTATCGAATATGTCGGAATGGATTCCGGAAGGGAAAGGAAAGTACTTTCTAGCACCATATACTGTTACAGAGTGTAGTAACTCAAAATTCATGAATTTTCACTAGATTTCAATTCAAATAAACGCCATGCTACGAGCAAAAATCTGAGATTCTTCTTGAATTCTTCCAGGGACATCTTCTGAAATTCCTCCAAGTATTTATTCAGGATCTCCCAGGAATTCCTTCACAAATTTCTCAAGGGACTTCTTCAGGAATTTCTACTTTGTAAATTCCTCCATAGACGGCTTGCGGGATTTTGATAGTGATTGTTATAGGTCTTGTTCCAGAAATGCTTAAGGAATCCATCCCACGATTTACTTCAGATTTATTTTACAGATACTACTGGAAGGATGCATCAAAGAACTCCCCCAGGGTTTTCCCATAGTTTCCAGCAATGGCTCCATCGTGGATTCCTCTAGTGATTCCTTCAAGAATTCATCGTAGAACTTGACCACACATTTCTTCGGGAATTTCTCCTGGAATATCTTTAGAGAATCCTGCAGTGATTGTTCCAATGCTTTTTTCGAGGATTCCTGCAGGATTTTCTGTAAAGATTCCCAAAGGTATGTCACCTTAGAATGTTTTAGATATTTCTACCCGAGCAGAAAACAATCTGAATAACATATCATGGTATTAATCTTAAATACTATTATACTTGTTTATACCCTTCATTAGGCTGTAATAAGAGGCAAAATAACAAAAACGAATACCATAATTTAGTATAAGGAACACCTAGAAAATAACAAGTCGTGTTATTTCCAAGGATGGAAATCTAGTGATCATGATCAGATTTCGAATGTGTCGCGGTCGAACGGCATCGCGCGATCATAGCAACAACGATAACATTGTGTCGTCAAGCATCATAACAAACTTCGGTCCGAGAAGAATGATTCGCTCGGCATGTGCGGGCGCGATGCGATCGTTATCATGAAGTCGAAATGATAAATTAGTGATATCATTCACTTTTTGAGCATAAGTGGCAAACAATGTGATGAATACAATTTATCATGACTTGTAACATGATCCGATAACGGGTCATCACGCGATAAAGCGTGCATCAGATGCTTTAATTGTTCTGTGATACGAGCACGGTGTGAGGCGTCGGCATCATGCTACCGCAAGAACAAGGCTATCTTGGATTATTCGTATCCTGTATCATTTATCGCTTGAAGTGATTTTCTGCCATCCTTGGTTATTTCGATAATTAATGCATACTTGAAATTTCAACTCCAGTTTTTGTTATTCAAAAGGTATTGAATAACAAAGTAATAACATATCTTGCTATTAAATTGAACATTTATGGATAGCTCTAAGATGTAATAGCAAAACCTGTTCTTCGTGAAAATGTGAAAATGATCACTGATAAATAAACAAATACCGCATCAATACCAAACTCTGCTCAAATACCTCCGATTGTTATTATGATGTTCTCATAAAATTTCGTAGAATAACAAAGCAATTACAATTTTTGGTATTAGAGCACAGGTTGTTCTTTGCATGGTATTTGGAAGGTATTCCCCTCTGCTCGGGTACAGAACGAATTGTTGAATGTGAAAAAGTGTCTATGTCCCTCCAAAAATATTTTACCAAATTTCTTAAACCTATGTGTAAGGATACAAGAAGCTCCAAACAAACTGTGGAACTGATCATGAAAATAAAAAAACGACAGACAGCTTTACCTTAAAAAGGTCAAATAAATGAGGTCGAAACGTCGAGAAATGCAAATTTAATCATTTGGATTTCTAGACTGAGAAAGCCAGAATCTCCATAGCAAACAATTTTCAGTTAAAACCTTTAATATAAAGGTATTCCTTCAGAGATTTTTTAAAATGAATTTCCCCATAAATTCCTTCAAGAATTCCGCAAGAGATTGTTCCAATAAATCCATCAGGAATTAATCGAGGTATTTCTGTAGGGTTTTTCTCCAGGAATCCTTTCAGAAAATTTTACAAGTGATTAATCTAAAATTAATCCAGAAATTCCATTAAAATTATGTACTAAGAGCCTCAAGAGTATAACCAATAATTTCTTCAATAATTCGTCCAGAAGTTACTGCAGACATAAATTCCTTCAGTTTGTTTAGGAACTCCTGAAGAAATTCTACCAAGAATTCGTTTAGAATGATCTCCCGGGATTCAGTAAAAAAATCCTCATGGGTTTGTAGTCGGGATTCCTACTAAGGGTTTCTTCAGGAAATCCTCCAGGTATTCCTCCATAGCTTCTTCCAGGGATCCCTTCAAGAATTCCTCCAAGGATCACCTCAGCATCCCCAGCCAACACACGATCGCATATGTTGTCCTCTAGGAATTGCTCCAGGAGTCCCTCCAGGGATTTCTCCTGGAGGTGCTACAGGCATTCCTTCAGGCATATTTCCAGCCATTTCTTCAGAGAATTTTCTATCAATTATTTGAGGGAATTTTCTAAGGATTCCTGTAGAGATTTCTCCAGCAATTTCTCCTGGGATTCCTTCGAAGATTTCTGCTGGGATTCCGGCAGTAATTCCGCCAGAAATTTGTCTTTTTGTCTATTGCACAAAAAGAAAAATGAAAAACAGCAAGATAACAAGTACTCTTAGTATCAACCTATCCATCTATCTATCTATCTATCTATCTATCTATCTATCTATCTATCTATCTATCTATATAAATAAAAATGGAAAGGTGTTTGTATGTCACGAATAGGTTCGGGAACGGATCCACAAATCGACATAATTCTTTGGATGTTGCATTTGTGCAGGGCTCCGACGTGTTCGTACGGAAAAATAATTGCAAAAATCCACCGGAAAAGCAACAAAAACGGGAAAATTTTAAATTCCATTTTGCGGGCCATTTCACACCACAACTGCATTTCAAGAAACATAGTAGGCAGAAAAAGAAAGAAGAAAGAAATTTTAGATTCAAGTTTTAATACTTAGGTACTTAACAGTTCGTTCACAATATTTTTTTATGCTTGGTAAGTTTTATTCGATGGACTTCTAGGTACACTGTGGTGCATAATTGATCGGACAAACGCCGATTTTCATACAAAATGGCCAAGTTTGAGATGCTGTAACTATGGTTTGCTTTGATGGATTGAGCTCAATTTTTGACACGGAACTACAAATATGCTGAATTTTGTGTATACAAAGTATAAAATGTTTTCGTTCACAGGTCTGGGCGTGGCAAGGCGTTGAAAAAATTGCACAAGTGATCGGACAGCGGCACGCGTGTAAATCAATGGGGTACCCGCTGTCCGATAACTTTTGCAATATTTTCAACGCCTTGCCACGCCCAGACCTTTGAACGCAAACATTTTATACTTTGTATACACAAAATTCAGCATATTTGTAGTTCCGTGTCAAAAATTGAGCTCAATCCAACAAAGCAAACCATAGTTACAGCATCTCAAACTTGGCCATTTTGTATGAAAATCAGCGTTTGTCCGATCAATTATGCACCACAGTGTAGATACCTTTTTTTTATCTGTATTAACGAGATTTTTAGCCCATGGCTAGTTCATCTTGAGACCCACGCTTTATTTCCCTTCCGAAGGAAGAACTTGCATTTTTATTGTGAGTTTGTCGGGAATGGGATTCGATCCCAGGTCCTCGGCGTGATAGTCAAGTGTTCTAACCATTACACCAGTTCCGCTCCACGACCTCTACACACTGTTTTAAAGTTTGCTTATGATGTAAAAGCTGCTTTGCAACATGAACTTCTTCAGTAAACCCAAAAGGGCTTTAAAATTCCATGACAAAACCTCAATAAATAATATCTAAGAGCAGAAGGCATACGAATTGTTACTTGGATCGTTTGTTCAATTAATAACTGCGTAGCCAAACATAGTTAATTGTAATTTTAGTTGCACTTTTTTTTATTCTGCGATTTTTCAGTTGTTCTGTGCTAACATAAATAAAGGTTTAAAAAATATTTTGTGTCTGAAATATTCGGTATAGCCTTGAAATCTGGATGAGGAAACTACCTAAAACATTTAGGATTCATAATAGTCTAGAAAAGAACCAATTGGAAATCGTATTGGCATCACTTCTACCGCTTCACTTAGCTCATCAGCAGCCGTTTTCTTACTATGCACTGTTACAGCATCGACAGTTTTTCCACCGGCAGCACACCAGGACCGCTCCAACTATGGAGGCCGGTCGACATTCACAAAAGAAACATGAAAACAAACCACACTCCTCTTCCACCTCCCAAGCCCCCAAACCACCGGTCACCCACCACCAACAAATTCGAGCTCTTCCTGTAATGTCAACGTTGTTATCAAGGACCTTCCGCGTGCGTTCGCCTGCTCACGTTCCGCATCTCGCCGGTTCCATCAGTTAGGGTAGAGGAGCTGAAGGATCTTTCCCACTTGTATTGGTGCCATCGCTGGCTGGCTGCTATCCGCGAGATCCTCGAAACCCGAACGAGGGGTCCACCGAGTGCATACCTTGGTCGCCAACTGCGCAGAATCGTCCTTTCCGGCCGACGAGTCGTTGGCCCGGTGAACAGGATAAACATCTCGAAACCCAAACAACCCGCCGGGAAGCGGCTCTGAATCCTTCCCTGGCAAGAGGGATGAAATACCGTTAGATGAATTTTGTGTCGGCACGAAGGGACCGAACAGCTGGCAGGACGTGCTGGTCGTTGTTCGGTTCGTCCTCGTCGTCGTCGTCGGAGCTGGTTCGTTTGGAGCTCTATTCCCCCCGGGTCCGGTGTGTCTCGTGAAGCAGTTGGCTAGTGCCAGTTTGGCAGTCGAGCCGAGTGATTCGTTCCGCGGGTAGCTCTTCGCGCGTTTGGTCCGGATTCCGGGGTTGAATTGGAGAAAAGGGCTCTCTAGTTGGTGCACAGAAGCAGTGTCTTCGGTGGGTTCCTTGCCAGGAGGTGGGGGCGAATGATTAATTGGCATTACCTACCTGGACAGGTGGTTCGCTGATATGGGCCCTTGACTGTTTGTAAGGATGATGGGTTCAGTCAAGTGATAGTGTGCAGCTGTTCGCCGTGGCTGCTGTCGATTCGCGCCGCCAGTCGAAGGATTCAAGTGCGGTGTGCCAGGAATCGATTCTCGTGAGTGAGTGAAGTTCACGCAGCTGCTTGCTCGCAGCAGCAGGAATCTATCTTAAAGCCACAGAGTTAAAGTGAGCGTGAAACCATATTGTTGGGTTTGGAGAAGAGAAAAAAAAAGTTGGTTTTTGTGCGGGGTGTGCTGGAGGAAAGCAACCAACATTGACGAGGGTGGTGTCGAAGCGAAAGGAAAATCATTAACCTTAAGAGTGTGTCACCCTCACTTTTTGGATTGGAAGCCAGCGGGACGACGGTGAAAAGAACCAAGTGGGTGAGACGAATTTCGATTGTTGTTTGTGTTGATGGCTGCCGCGGTTTTATTATCCTGATTAAGGAGAGGAGGGTCAGTGTTATGCTTTTGAAATTCAGCGGAAGTTAAGGCGGAATTAGTTTCACGTTGGAGCAAATCGTGAAGGAAATCCTATTTAGTTTTTCTTTTGTAAGTGAGAAAAGTAGCGAGTTTCAATAACAGCTTTATAAAAGTGAATTAGGAAAGTATTTCAAAAACACATTTCAAAATTTAGTAGTTTTTTTTAATAGTAATCCGAGAGCAAAACTTTTGGTGCTACCAAACTCATAACTAAATAAGTTATAATACAATGCAAATGACAACTTTAGCGTTTATAACATATCTATTACATTAACCTTCACGTATCCAACCCCCGACATATCATTTCCAAAATGCCGGCATTTCGTCGGCAAATCATCCGATTTTTTTAGGTCGTGTTCAATCGATCACAAATTTGTGTAAGTTTATTGCACTCAAGTGGCCTTGGAATATCCGAAACCGTTCCGGAGATATACCATATTGTACTGGGGTCAGAAGGTGGGGGGGGGGGTCTGTTTTACCAAATGGCTAAAAGTGATTATTTCGTGCGTTATTGTGTTTGAGAGGCCCCCGTGGAACCTGTTTCAGGTGTTCCGGAGGGGCCATATCAGTTGATACATACTTCAGTCTATCGTTTCTGACTCAGTCATTCGAAATCATGTAAATTGATATGTCGCACGGCATGTTCAGGTTGGAAACCAGAAGTGTTCCCAATGAATGAGACCCCGCGGAACCTGTTACGGGGACCCGGATTGGTCAATTTATTCAAATCTGGTTATCGCAGTTGTATTTCACTGTTAAAAAAAAAAATTCACTGAAAATCGATGGTTCAAACACAATAACGCTCGAAATAATCACATTTGGCCATCTTGGTAACCCCCAGACCCCAGCACAATCCGGAATATTCCTAGAATGGTTCCAGATATTGCATAGTCACTTGAGTACTGTAATCTGGGGGGTAGTTGATCAGCGGGGTGAAGTTGATCACAATGGGGTCCACGTCCTTCAACCGCTGAGGACGCCTCAATTCTGTTTCAATAGAGGAACTTTTGATGTAAATCGATCGTGTGAATATATTTGAAGAATTTTTGAAAATTGTTATGGCAATTGTGACAGATTTTACATAAAAAATGGACTTTTTTGGATGCATATTGAAACTCGGCGAAAAGACTGCCTTTCGAAAAATCGCCTCCCAGCAACGCCTTGTATATCGGATGACTCACAAAACACTTTTATTTATTCATGGTAGGCTTATTGAACATAGCTTTGAGTTAAATTTGATGTTAACATATAAGTTTTATAAAAAAAACATATTTTTGCGAAAGAAAGACGTTTTTAAGGCAATTGCATACCTTTAGGCGTTTAATGTGGGTCATTCTGTAACTTACTAAACTTTATCTTATTTTTAACTTACAAATTTCACCAGTTGTAAGAATTTTAAAAACTTATTCGGATTCAGCATCATCAAATTTAGTTTGTTCAATAATTTTCCATTCTTAGAATGTTATGTCATTGGTTGATCAACTTCACCCCGGATTGAAAGTTTTCTAATTTGGCCATTTGAGCAATTTTTATAAAATTTAGCAATTTTTTGTAAGAATTTCGTTTACGGAACATGAAACAGGTCCACTCAGTACATGTTTTAAAAATATTTGTTTGGAGTCATGTGCATTGTACTTGATTTTATTCAAAAGAATAGAGGAAAAGTGATCAACTTCCCCCCAGATTACGGTACATATAATAAACTAGCACCAATTTATAATCAGTTAAGGGCGACTTCGGAAAAATCGGATGAAAATTGACGAAATGCCAGCATTTTGAAAATGAGTTAATGGGGATTGGGTACGTGAAGGTTAAAAGTTATCTTTTGAAATTATGCACTTTCCCACAAACCTTAGAAATGTATTATGTCATTTTATCAAGTGTTTAGCTATAAATTTATGTTATACGATTACATCATGCAATTTGTGAGGTTTATTTAATGCTTACTTCAAGAGAAATGCTCCGGACACCAAAATACACAAGTTTTTCCCTGAATCAGTACAATTTGGGTCAAACACATTTCCTTAAAAGAAGAACAAAGATGAAGGCCAAACTAAAATAAATAAATAACATTTAAATAAAAACTTTGAGGAATGATAATGAGAACACTTAAAACCCTTATTAATCCACCTAGCGGTGATGGTGCCTTTCTCGTGCCATAAAATATTCTTTCAACAAACACAAATTAAGTCCATGGTATGGGAGCAAAGTTCAAAATTATTAAATAAGTTTCTCTCTGAACGATGACATGCATTATCAGGAATCGATCAGTGCAATAATAATTGTTAATTTTGTTCTCATAACAGCGCCAGAGCCGGAAAAGTAACTGTGTACATTTGACACAGCGGTGAGGCTGATCTAGTAGTACACAAATCTGCACTCTTAAAAAATTAGGAATTTACACATGACGTAAACCATCAACATACGTAAACATTTCATGACTGAATGGCAAATTTGACTCAATTGCACAAGATGTCAACAAATCTATCTAACCAGATAGGTAGAAACAGTTTTACATTTATCATTTATTCTACAACTCGGAGAAACAGCCGAGAGGTATAGCACGTGCCTCTCAATCAGCAGATCAGCTTTCAAATCCTGTTTGTTTTTTAACATACGTATGTTTTATCTCTCGCTTCGGCTCTAGCGATTGCTAGCTCGACTTTATTTGTGATAGAAGACGTAAATTTGTCTCAAACGGGCCGCTCCTTTTATGTGCATCCAAGTGAGCTTTAATTCACATGATTTTTTCTAAGAGTGTGGGTAGGACATATGGACTGTCCAACCCAGCATTTTTTGTGGGTAGGATAGGGTAGGATATGTCCTAGCAACTCCTCGTGCCACTTTTAAAGTCTTTAAAAATATCACATCACAAATACCACTTTGTCTGATGGGCCGAACCTGTGGAATAGAGAACATTGGGCTTGTGCCCAAACGAAAACGTATACTCATGCAGAAATATTTCCACTTGACCATTGAGTTGGTCTTACTTAAGGCCGGACGGGACGGTGGTTGAATCGTCCGCCATTGCTCTGTTGCTAGTAAGATGCAAATCTCAACTTCTACTTCATATTATTGACTAGAAATTTGATCGTTCATTTGCTCACTTGTGGTGCACAATCGACTAAAGTTTCAGCTACGTCAGTGCAGTGGAAATTGATATTTGCTTCTTCAAAATCGCGAGGCAAATTGTTAGAAAGAGAGGGAAGATAGGAAAAATTACACGTCGTCCCGTGCGGCCTTAAATATCCAATTTAACGCCTAGATGTATGCAACTTAGCATTATCACTTACCGTTACCTGACGTGCCATTGCCTTACTACATTCATACACCGAGGTAAATTTCTACTCAGTCCCTGAGTTGGTCCTACTCAGAAAAAGAAAAGACTTTTATTTTCTTACTTAATTTCCGTTAAGTTAAAACTGAGACAACTCAATGAGTTGCCTCACTTCTAACTGAAACAGAGCAGGAAAAAAAATAATTTGAAATAAATCCATCTCAGTAACTGAGTACACCGAGAGAAAATTCTACTCAATGACTGAGTTGGCCTTACTCAGAAATCGAAAAATCCTTTGTTTTCTTACTCAGTTTCGGCTAAAAGTGGGACAACCCATTGGCAATGGGTTGTCCCACTTTTAAGGGAAACTGAGTAAGAAAACAAAGGATTTCTCAATTTCTGAGTAAGACCAACTCAGTCACTGAGTAGAAATTTTTCCCTGTGTAGAATTTTTTCTCTTAAAACATCTTAAAACCCAACGGCCAATAAGAACATTTATTTCTCTTATAAGAAAAATTATATAAGGGAATAGGGGCTGTCCATAAACCACGTGGTCATTTTTTTGGGACTTCTCGACCCCCCCCCCCCCCCCCGCGTGGTCATTAGTCCATACAAAAATTTTTATTCGTCCATACAAAATGGTCATTGGCCGAACCCCCCTCATGACCACGTGGTTTATGGACGGCCCCATACCCATAAAAAAACGTAACGTTTGGAGTGGGAGGGGGGTTTGGGATAGTTTGACTCGTAAAAACGCACAGAAAACCCCGTGCGAGAGGGGGTGGGGATGTACATTACCAATTTTAGCGTGACGTACGTAATGGATGCTCCATGATGACTGTTTTGATGATTAATTAAACAGCATCCTGTTCGCCAGATACACGTTTGGGAACATGGCAAAAATTCTTGAGCGTATACATCACGCGTTGATGGGGAGGGGGGCTTCAGCAAAGTGTGAAAGTGTGAGCATTTTTTTTAGAGTTCTCATACAAAAAGTGTGACATAGGGGGAACGGGGTTTGAAAATCGGCAATTTTCGCGTGACGAAATTTATGGACGTTCCCTGATATCACGTTTCCGAAAAATGATGACGGATGTTTGAGCCGTTTGCTGCACATGAAGTCGACTCGTAAGAGTGATGCACGAATTAGATCTTAACGCAGCAAATCAGCCGCCGCCGTTGAATGTGGGTCTAGCCATCGCTAGAACCGGATCAATAGATGAATCATATATATAATGTGGTCCATTCATTTAATAGCAGTATGACATTTAAAACTATCCTAGTTTGACAATTAAAGGAATACAAAAAATTTTTATTTTTTATCTAAATTTAATTTGACTCTGAATTTGTAGTAGAATTGCATTTGCCACGTGGTTTAAATAAAATGTAATTTTGAATATTAGTTTCCTTAAATTACTGAGCTTGAATTTCCTTTAAATTTCTTTGCATATTCGCGACAATTCAAAAGTTCTGAAACCTTAAAAATTCCGAGAAATGCCTGAAATTATGTTAAGTATCGAGAATTTCCAATGTCCTAGATGCATACGGATATAGGTATCTTTTACAGGTTTGGTTTTACAAACTGATTTATACAAGCTGTTGCAGGCATGTGGCTAAACTTCCGACGTGGTGGAACTGCTCATGTAGTTCATTATGAATTTCGAGCTCGTTATTAATGAAAAGCTTACACACTTAATTTATTTCGCTGAATCTCGGCAATTTTTCTTGCTTTTTACCGAGATTGGCACCGCCGAGCACTCAGCAAACTTGTTTTTCAACGGGATCTCAGCAATCGTGTTGTTTGTTTGCTGAGACTCAGGAAATGTTTTGCCGAAATTCAGCTAACAAACGTAATTTTTAACCGAGATTCAGTACACCGAGAAAAATTTCTACTCAGTGGCTGAGTTGGTCTTACTCAGAAATCGAAAATTCCTTTGTTTTCTTACTCAGTTTCGGCTAAAAGTGGGACAACCCATTGGCAATGGGTTGTCCCACTTTTAACGGAAACTGAGTAAGAAAACAAAGGATTTTTCGATTTCTGAGTAAGGCCAACTCAGCCACTGAGTAGACATTTTTCTCTGTGTATAAATATTTGCTGAGCCACGGCGGTGCCGGCGTTTGCCGAGCTCATCTTAGTGTGTAGAGCACGATTACATATTAGGTAATATTTTGAAAACCATTATGAACTGCATGGGAACTGTATGTAATGATTATGTCTTTTGCTGCTTCATAAGGTTAGCCTTTTGTAATTCTCTAAATCGGTTTGCAGATCTTACGGTTGTGTTCTGGCGGAATCTGAAGCTACCCGTTTCCACAGTAGCCAGTATGAGAATCTAATAAAGCGCGTAAATAAATATTGCTTTTTTCACTGAAAATTTTCCTTGCTTCGCTGAACAACATGACGTTTTCTTCCAGCGAAGGCTTACGCGATACAGAAAACGTATGCGACTCACTGAAAGCTGCGCGAATGCTATCGATCGCGGTCACCAAGACAATCTTTGTTTGTTATTTAGCTCGTATTTTATTTATAGGGGAACAGAGCCCAAAATGCCAAGATGGGGTAAAATGGCCCAACTCATAAAATCATTCCTGAATGGGACTTGATCATTGATATAGGTGAACGGTTTCAAGATATGTTTGCATTGAACATTCTTCTAGATGCTAGGCCGCCAAACCCACAGAAAATCTTTTGATTTCCCAATGAAAATTGGCAACTTCCGGTTTTCCGTGCTTGCAATTAAGGTTTTCTGGTGATTTTATTACCAGCCAAGTGTTTCCAACGAGATTGAGGCACGCATGGAGTCGCATGGTTGTTGATGTCTACGCTTTCCATGTTAGGGGTCATTCAAATATTACGATCATCGTTTTGTGGGGAGGGGGGTAACACTCCATGTATTGAGTAAACGAAAAAACGTGACAAAAAGTTGAAAGTGAGTCGAAAATGCCAGAAAACTGAAGGACGTAATTTTTGAATGTTTTCATGAAGTGGCATCTTACCCCATGGCAGATGGCCTTTTTGCACCACTTCCGTTTTACGAACCAGTTTTTGAAATCCCTAAAAATCAATAAAAATGCAATAATTAAGTGAATATTTTTGCTGAAGCATCGAGCAAATATTGTCTAGTTGCTGTTACCACTTTGAAAGCCTAACAAATGAGGCTATATATCATTGAAAACGATGAAAGTTTGAAAAATGGCATATTGCCCCACTTTCCCCTATCCATCAATCTAATTTATTCGTTTCGGTCCATCCGAATGGCGCGGCACCACCCAACAACCACCCACAGCCACCCGAACCGAAACCCAACCCAACCAGTCAGCTGTCCGGTCCGCGCATCACCGCTGGCTGTGTGCGTGATCCTGATCCTGCCCGCGCGCACCAGTCTTTCGGTGGGCAAACAACATCATTCGCGACTCGCGAGTGACAACCATTTCGCTCGCACTATCCCAGCATTGATATTATGATACACCGAGAAAAAATTCTACTCAATGACTGAGTTGGCCTTACTCAGAAATCGAAAAATCCTTTGTTTTCTTACTCAGTTTCGGCTAAAAGTGGGACAACCCATTGGCAATGGGTTGTCCCACTTTTAACGGAAACTGAGTAAGAAAACAAAGGATTTTTCGATTTCTGAGTAAGGCCAACTCAGCCTCTGAGTTGAAAATTTTCCCTGTGTATGATAATATCAATGTCAATATGTTGTCAACATATGTTGTATTGGTGCCGGTAGTGGGATGCAAGGTTTTTATATATTGTGTGGTACCTTGTGGTATGCACATAATAAATTACTCTATTACGTTTAGCGTGTATGTTTACATTGAGTATCTGTCATATGCGGAGATGTTGTTATTGTTGTCTGGAGTGTGAATCATTGTATGTAATATTGAAGTATCGGTAATAAAGTGTATACAAATAATGAATACAGTTGTTGAATAATCATTACAGAGAAAGATTCTCACATTGGCGACGAGAACGGTGAACAGTGCATGTGAAATTAGTTTAGTTTCTGTTCGGGAAGTGTTGTCTTTGGAAAAAGAAAGAGATGAGTGGTGTGTGTGTGTGTGTGTGTGTGTGTGGTGCATGCAGAGTGGTGATGACCTCCAGGTGATGACTTGTGATTGAATTTCAACATTGGAATCAAAAAGGTAAATATTGTGTACTAACTGTTCAATATGAATCAAACAATCTATTTGTACCTTCGACTAATGACAATGATCAACCTGTGAGAGATTTTGATGGTGATCGGTATTGTTTAGTTCAAATCGATGACAATCACTATTGTCAGATAAAGAAATAAAGAACTGTGAAGAAAATCTAAGTTTTGTTGATTGTGATATCGATACTCGTTGAATAGGGTTGTTGTCCTAAATCTAGACTCAAATGCTGAATGATGAATGAAGTATTGATTTGTTAACCGGATGGCCGAGGAAGGCGTAGAGGTGAAACAATATTTTGAAATCAAATTTTGCTGTTGCTGTTAAAAGCCAGTGAAGGCGATGAAAGCCAATGAAGGCGATAAAAGCTAATGAAGGCGACATTCTTGAAATAGCCGTAAAAGGCGGAAAGGATTACAGATAGAAAAGCCGTTGAAGGCGGGAAAATGTTATAGGCAGAAGAGCCGACTAAGGCGAAAAACTGTCGATGGCGGAAAGATCCGTCGGAGAGTGAAAAGCTGTTGAAGGCGGAAAAAGCCGTTGAAGGTGGAAATGCCGTTGAAGGCGGTAAGACCTGCAAGGCAGATATAGTCGATTCTTTGTAGAGCCGTATAAGGCGAATTGTGCTATTAAAAATTAAAGTACTAAAAACGCAACAGTGTCGTAAATTTCGTAAGAAACAGATTACCAGCCAACGCAGATTTAAGGGCTGTTTGCAGATCAGAAGGAATATCTCGGCCTATCTTGAGGCATGGGAAATTCCTTGGCTGAATCACTCAAGAAACCGTTTTTTCTTCGATCGCAGTAGGCAGTTGCGAAGAAATGACAGTTCAAATGGCAGTCACCGTAGAAAGTTTCTGCCAGGAATCGTTCTAGAAGTTTCTTGTGCGATTTCTCTTGAACTCCAATCTGGGCTTTTTAGTTAAATTGAACCATTAAAAATGAAATTTCACACCAATAAAGTGGCAGCTGAGAAGGCGAAAGACAAAACTAAACTTTAGGCTGAGCGTGACTAGAAAAACAGGAGCGAATAGTATTTGAATATGTTCCAAATGCGAACATAACTGAGCAGATACTGAGATTGTTGTGGACCCACCTCAGGTGATATATATTGAAGTTATCATTGCTCAGTAAAGTATAATAAGTCTACGGAGACGTAAAAAGGGTTGGCTCTTGAAACCAAATTAACATGAAGACATGATTTAACTAGTGCTTTGTCCTCTCTTACAAGACTAAAAATGTAACTTCAAGAAAATTAACATCAATGTGTGAGAATAATTAAACTGTCTTGGTAGTTTGCAAGATAGGAAGTCAAAATAAAGCATTCGTTGAAGCTAGACGACATATTCAGAGCAGTTGCTAACCACTAACCTGTTAAGTATCATGCTAGTCAAATGGCTAGTTGAATTGGATATTTAAAAAAATCGAACAATAAAAAAATGAAACTTTTCGGCTTAACTAGAAGTCTCAGGAATTCGAGTAAAAAGCGCTTTATAACCTATTGAATGCCACTAAATGTTTATGCGATTCAAGTACAGTGAGTTCTTGAGTAATCACTTCTGAAGTCTTTGAATATAAAATGTATCGGGTGTGGTCAGGAGGGGCATTTTGACTTATGATTGCCTAACACTGGATATTAGACCGGGTCAACATAGTCATTTTTTCGGAACAAGGTTTTTTCGATGCCTTTCATGGTCCTAATCAACTGTGCAAAATTTGGGCACGATTGGTTGCGTCCCCGCATTCCGCATTGCGTTTGAAATTTGTATGGAGTTATATATGGGAAAACACACTTTTTTGCATTTTTCTCGTGAGAGGCCTCAATTTGTCTGGAACTTTGTAACTCACAATGTTAAAGTATAGCCCAGGGGATGCTGATAAACTTTGCCAAAAAGAGTAAGGTGCTAGAATGACTCTGAAAAAAGTTATTAATGTTCAAAGTTTGATATCTCCGCGCGACTGCTGAAAACCATTTATTCTGCCAGCACTGCTGGTGCTTCAAAGGATCAATTCATCCTTGCTTTACTTTATGACGTTTATGACATTTCAGCAACCCTAGCTCTCATTTCATCAACAAATAACAATCAAACTGAATGGTTTCAGTTCATTTTCCATTCAATCTTCAATTATTTTTAATCAAAAAAATCTTATTATTTTAGGGTCTGCTTTTGGGAAATGCTTCCGGAACTATTAGAGGAGCACCGTAGCAACAATCTTTCCACGACCGATGGCCGCTTTGTGAACAACGCATTTGAACTTGGGTTGCAACGTATTTGAACAAAATATTATGAAAGACGTTTTGAGACTTTGACCATATGGACAACTACCGCAGGTTGTCCGGATTTAAGGATAAATGTTCTTGAAGCCCGATTTGCGACGTACCTGATTTCATAGCTTTGCAAACCAAGAGCAATAAAAAGCGTTTTGAAACGTTTGACCCCAGGGGAAATTCCGAAATCTTTTTTCTTTTATCCTGCAAGGTGGTAGCGGCAGTTCGCGAGAGTTTCGATGTCAAAAAACATGTGAGAGGCTTATCCGTTGTCCATAAACTACGTAAACTTATTTTTAGCTAATATCTTAAACCCCCTCCTTCATCGTAGGTTTTATCCATACATTTTTTTAATTCATATATACCATAGACTTACACCTCCCAGACCAACCGTTCCGCCATAACCGACTACGGGCCATAAAAGGTAATTCGGAGAGACCATGAAATGATCTATTCTAGTCGTTAAAATGTAATACCATATATTTCACCTACCCAGCCCCTCAATCTTTTTGAAATTTATGAATGGGTAAACCCCATGATACTTCAACTTCCTTTGAAAGCCGGTGTGAAAAATATCCGCCAACTGTCATCTTCCAAGTATTTGCTAATGACAAATGATCGTGCATTATTTATAAATCGCTGCCAAAGTTTCCTGTTGGTTAAATTACGTGCTGCATAATTTTCCTGTTGTTTCCTCCTGTGCAAACCTCATTTCCTTTTAAAACCATGGACAAAACAATCGCGATTAACTTGTTCAAGCATTTAGAACTGTTGAAACCATTACATCATTGGAAATTACGGGAGTTACAAACTAGTTATTCCACTGAAAGAAGTCGTATATTCAATATACAAAAATAATCGTCGAATAATGCATTATTGCTTTAGAAATATTTTCTTCCATGAGTAAATCCGGAGTAGGGTATTTTAGCCAATAGTGGACCCCTTACCTATAGTGGACCCCCTTATATTTTTCCTAATTTTCCTGCTTAAATCTGTTTTTACCGGTGAACTTCCACCGGGAGACGATGGATCATGTTCCTAGCCAGTAGTTACAAGTGGTGGAGCTACGCTGGAAAGCAATAATTTGATTTTTTGAACAAATTTGTGAATGTAAACAAATCTGGGGGACCACTATTGGTTAAATCCAAGGGGGTCCACTATTGTCTCCGTTTTAACATGGTAAGAGAATACGATTTATCCTATAGTGGACCCCAACAATCCTATAGTGGACCCCGGGGGGACCACTATAGCACAGACAAACAGACGTAACACCTTGAACGATTTTCGTGAAAATCCATCGCCCAGTTCACACTACCATCACCTGGTGGAAAAGTTGCACGAATCACTGTGTTGTGCAATATCGTCAACAGAAGGCGCTAGTGTGAAACGTCAAACGCATAGAAAAACGATGCGCGCGCCTCTGGTTGTGAAAGCCACAACTATGGAAATTTAAAATGATCGTTAAGAGCGTGGTCGATGGAAATTTCGCAAGTGTTACGTCTGTTTGTCTGTGACTATAGGATAATTTGAGCCAGATTTGAAATGATTATTTTATGGGAAATATAGGGTGGTTTGGTAAGGTTTTTGTGTGCAATGTGCAGGAAAGACATAGAACTTGCTGTGCAAACGTTGACAGGGGCAATTTAATTGGAATATCATACTGTTTTAACGATCAGAGCAATTTTCAGCTACTAAGGGGTCCACTATTGGTTAAAATACCCTATCCATGTCGCCAAAAACTACCGAAATATCTTTCATTATACTGGCTCACGACCCAGGTCAGTTTCAAATAATTTGTTCCTAAAGTGGCCATCGTTTTCAGCAAAATTGTCACTACGGTGCTCGTCTAAAATAGTTGTGGAAAAAATCCCCAAAGGCAGATTCTAAAAAGAAAAGAATTTAATAAATAATTGAAGTGGAAAATGAACTGAATCTCAACGGTTTGATTGTTGTTTGTTGATTGAATGAGGTTTGAGATTGCTTGAAATGTCATACAGTAAAGCAAGGATGAATTGATTCTTTGAAGCATCAGCAGTGTTGGCAGAAAAAGTGGTTTTCAGCAGTTGCGCGGAGATATCAAACTTTGAACATTAATAACTTTTTTCAGAGTCATTCTAGCGCCTTACTCTTTTTAGCAAAGTTTATCAGCATCCCCTGGGCTATACTTTAACATTGTGAGTTGTTAAGCTCTGGACAAATTTGAGCCTCTTACGAGAAAAATGCAAAAAAGTGTGTTTTCCCATATAAAACTCCATACAAATTTCAAACGCAATGCGGAATGCGGGGACGCAATTAATCACGCCCAAATTTTGCACAGATGTTTAGGACCATAAAAGGCATCGAAAAAACTTTGTTCCGAGCTGATAGGATGAAATATGGATTTTCCCATACAACGTTGACCCAGTCTACTGGATATAGTGCCATTTTTGCTAATGAGTGGGCCATCTTGCCAAGAACTGTGGCACAAGTTAGAGAACAAGGTACAGCAGTACGCTCAACAACAAATTCTGCACAATAATTTCCTTACAGGAAGAGACAAATTTTGATCAGTTAAAGAAGTATTGAAACTATTATTGAGGAGAATAACGTACAGTATATCAAAAGCACAAGATATTGGAATAATAAAAGATAATCATTTCTGTAGCTACAGGAATAGATATATCTAATGAAAGCTGGATTATGAGGTTTGTTTTTCAGTCGAGCTTATTAATGCAAACAGGTACCATTTACTAACATGTTACCTTGTTTGAATTTTTGAACTGAAAAAAAAACTGCAAATATTGTATGCATGTGTCGCTCACATAGATTTTTGCAATTTGTCATAGATAACCCTTTTCATGTGTAGATACACATAGTTTATATAAGGTCCATCGATTTTATGTGTGATCCAGCGTGGAAAACGAGTATGTGTGTACAAATAAAATTTATATATCAAATTCATGGATTTTTACCAATAAAAATGCGTGTACATGTATAAGTGATATTTGTGTTAATAAGTTTATTGAAAATATGAATAAAAACGTGCTTTAAATTGTTTCAGTACAAAGAAATGAATCGTAGAGGCAAGCATAAGGGCCATCATGACACAGACAATCATGGTCAGTGTGCACTACGTCAGACTTGTAGTCGTTAACAAAAAAAATGAGGATGTATTTCATCGAAAAAATGTGAAATAAGTGATATGTTAGACAGATGATTGGGCTTTGCAATAATGCAAAATATTCTAGTTCGATCCAACGAACTGAGAATATTATCAATATGATGAGCATATGTAGAAAATCAGAGTTACTTAAAGATAAAAAGTTCTAAGTTTTGACGGTATATTGAATGCGAATAATTTGGAAAAGGCTTGTTGAAATAGCATCATTAGGTATCTAGAGTGAAAACATAACATGTTGAGAGGCGTTTGCAATATTTTGGAGGTACACCAATAAAATAAGTCCTACAGTTCAGAACCCAAAACAGCGACATCAAAGGAACAAATTTTTGGTTTTGTAATGTTAAAATAGGTTTGATTGAGCACGAATCACCAGTTAATGCGGGAAAATATGCATCGTAGAATGTAAACCTATTCAACGACCAAACCGTAAAAATAAACTCATTCAGTTTTAAAGGTAAATGGTAAATCATGAGAATTCCGAAATTATCGGAAACATGATTCCTAAAAACGTGGACACCTATTTATTTTGTTATCTGGAGAAAATTGCTTTGTATATAATAAGGACTGTTCATTTTATAAAGAGGACAACTTTGCAAGGCTATAAAAAGAAAACGCGTAGTTCAAATTTGAGCAGCCTTGGTTAGTTGTTCAGTACATTATATTAGCAGATAATAACCATAAATAAATTGGGTTAAAATTATTGAACTTCATAGAAATGTGGCAAAGTGTTTCGAGAGATCAATTTTTCAATTCCCAAAAACTAAAGATAAATACAAATTTCTGTAAAACATCGGTGTATCGTTTTTAATTGCATAAAAGTGTTTGCCATGCTGCAGCAGTATGAGTGATACATATTCTGGCAAAATATAAACCTAATCGGAATAATGGTTGTTGAGATATTAAAGTTACAAGTTGGACTCGATTTTCAGAATAAAATTTATTTGTTAAACAAAAATGTATAAAAATATTAAATTTTGAATGTTTTCAATGGATCTAGTCGAAAGTACTAATAATGCAATTTCAAATGCAGAAAACCGCTTCTTGATAGCATTATTGTTGGCTTGGTTACTGTGCTTCATGGCAGTTACCGGAGATAAAACCGCTTCGTTATTTGAATGTTCTTCTAAATAACGATGTACTCTATTGCAAATACAACTTAACAATGATGTCGAAAATAAAAATTAACATGTAGTTATATTCAAATAAGATATATAATCACATAGGGTCAGACCTTGCTGAAAATAAAAAAATAATAAGCTTCTCTAGAATCAAAAACTTGCATTTATGGATCAAAAAGTATGCAATTTTTCATTAAGGCCATCATTAAGTATTAAATTTATGATGAAGAATGTACTTTAAAGCATATTTTTCTTCGGTATCATTTAGAATGCGATTCTCTTATATACTGGACAAATTTTGAACTGATTCCGTAGTGTTATTGCATCACTGGACTTAAATAAGTATTTTTTATCAATTTCATTGATAACAAGGCAACTCACTATATCAAGCTGTATAATGCTTGGTGCATTATTACTGACCAACTATTACACTCTACCTTTAGAAAAATAGTATTAGATCCCAACACATTGAAAAGTTCATGAAAATTTTAAAGTTATGTATGTGGAAAGTTGTGTAGAATTTTGAGAAATGGGGTTTTATTGAGTTTTAACTAAAACCGCTTTAGTTCCATAACTAAGGACAATTTGTATAATGTTATATTTTTCCTACACTGTAGAATAGCTATGAAAATTTATGCAAAAAACCGATAATGATTTTATTGAAAAATAAAAAAGATATCACACAAATAAGGTGTCCTCTTTATAAAATGAACAGTCCTTAATTGGCTACTATCATTACGTTTTCGGTTGGAAGCCGAAGTGACTGGCGGTGCGAAAATTGATGTTTAACCTACTTATAAACATAGCAACTCGATTTAGATTAGTGCTAATTTCAGCTCTTAAGTAGCTTAATGATGCGCAATACCAGCAACCAGTTCAAATTTACGTCACAACTGCAACTTTGCATGTGCTTAAATGCATGACTTCGATTTGGTACTGCGACGATGATGTATGTTTTAAGAATTTGAGATAATTATAGGATTACAACATGAAAAAAAAGAATGAATATTAATATTCTACTATACTTTCAAACAGCTAGTGCGGGTGCGAGTTATGTGAACAATATATATTAAATATAATCCAAAAACTGGATGTTTTCAAATTACTATTTAGCTAAAACTAGTATTACAAATATTGCTTTGGACAAGTGACGTTTTTCGAAATCGTGATTTGATTTAAAAAAAGTATCAATCCCTTCGGTATTTAGAAAACAAAATCTGTAAAGCCAAACTTCTGAATATATTCTGAACAAGAAACGAGTTCCAGCAAAGTTCGCTAAAAAAACATGAAATGAAATAGTGTTTGTATGACACTTGGACACTTTGGATCGAAAACGAGTTAATGGATATTGATAATTTTTCCACTGTAACATTCGTGCAGTGTTCCGACATATTAGTTAAAAAAATGTCTGAATAATAATCTGAATATACATACCTTTTGTATGATATTCTTCTATGAAAGGACATGTCAAAAAAAATCAGTGGGCAGTATACAATGTTTGCATGCTAGCTGTCATTGAAAGCATTTGAGAAGAGGAAAGCAATTCAATTAATTCATCAGCAAAGGTAATATTTAGCTTGACACTCAGTATCAAAAATATTTTGGGATTTGGGAAAATATTTGGGTCAAAATAATATTTCTTTTTAGGTACAACCACAAGTAACGGCCAAGTAATTTACTAAAATGCCGAGCAGAGATGGATGACCAAATGGATGACTGTACTTCTAATTCTGATGTGAGACTGAAGCGAGACGTTCATAAACTGAGGAGACTATAAGCGAAACAACGTGGAGTGACCTTGCTGCGGATCTGGAGAAAAAACGAGATGTGGTACCTTGTGGTATGCACATAATAAATTATTGTATTACTCTATTACGTTTAACGTGTATGTTTACATTGAGTATCTGTCATATGCGAAGATGTTGTTATTGTTGTCTGGAGTGTGAATCATTGTATGTAATATTGAAGTATCGGTAATAAAGTGTATACAAATAATGAATACAGTTGTTGAATAATCATTACAGAGAAAGATTCTCACATATTGTAAGGTTGAGCATGACGTTTAGTTTGTGGAGAAAAGCAGAGGAAGCGAAATTTCAAAGGAATTTGAGGTGGCGGGGGATTTGTTTTCTGAATTTCTCACGGTGAAAAAATAATGGCCGCTCAACCAGTTTTGACATCTAAGACTACCTTAGAATATGTAAATACCTTGGTGGGATGCACTTCAAAACTACACTGAAATAAATTTTGTTGTGGAAACTACCGATTCCATAGTAAAATTACTAACCGTACCTATGATTCTCAACCGACAACATTTTCCAGTTAATTCCACTAAAACACTGTCAACTTAACTAGCAGTGCAGTTAACATTACCAAAAATAATCTTAATTTAACAAATGAGCAATGTATTTTTAACCATACTGTTTTGTAAAATGCGTGTCCTGGAAAAATTCACAATGTTTTGTGTTGAGACGACTATGCTTTTAGTTGAATTTACTACAATGCATTGTAATTTCAAGCATATTTCAGCTACCTTAACAGATTTTGTTGTCGGTTGAGAATCATAGGTACGGTTAGTAATTTTACTATGGAATCGGTAGTTTCCACAACAAAATTTATTTCAGTGTAGGCCCAGTTTCACGACGAAACGCGGAAAGGCAGTATCCGCGATCAACTAGGTAAATATCCTATATGAACGTAATTTAAAACGAAAACCTTCGGCTGCCTGCCTCCCGTCCGTCACTGTCACTTAGCATCGCCATCGCTATCGAACCATGAATGGCAGTGAGGTTGGGTGCTATGCTCGATTAGCCACCTTCACCCAGCCCATGCACTCGGGTGGGTTTGAGTCGGCGTCGAAGCGCTGGGGATGACGTATTACTTTAGGGGGAGGGGGGCAATCGGTCCTACGACTGATTCGTCATTCCGAAGGGGCTGTTCATAAACCACGTATACCAAAATTTGGCCATTTCAGACCCCCCCCCGTCGTAGACTTTTGTCCATACAAAAATTTTGGAATTTGTATAGAGCGTAGACTTTGGCCAGACCCACCCCCTTCGCCCCATAAAGTCTACGTGGTTTATGAACGGTCCCAAAACACGATTTTTGAGAATTTGGAACGGGCTGGATTGGATCCTGGATGATCTCCCTAATGGTTCCCCTGTTAAAAAGGAAACTTTGAAATATCAGGATAAGTTGCCATCATCACACTCATACGTGGTTCGTTAGTGATGGGTGACAACTCTAGGCTTTTTTTTGCTTATATGTATAGCACGTTAGTGCCGCTCTTTCGTCGTCGTAGTTTTCTCTCACATTCTCTCTTACTTTCGTTCTCGAGTCGTGGTGTGCTGCGAGCTGCGGCGTCCGTCGTGGCGGTCGTCGCGCACCAACTTAAGCAGGCTGTTACACCTGTCGCTCGGGTGAAAAATGCTGGTCCGGATCACTAAATTGGCCATAATTCCGAAACGCCTTGACCGATCCGAATCATTTTCAATAGCAAACAATGCGGTAAAATTCCGGTTCGATTCGAGTTATAATCCGAAAAATCGGCCAATGGGAAGTGCCTTAAAAGTGAGTGAACTTATTTTGTTCACAGACACACATACATACACACATACAGACATCATCTCAATTCGTCGAACTGAGTTGATTGGTATATGCGACTTGACCCTCCGAGCCTCCTATCGAAAAATTTTTTTTTGAGTGAACATATAGCCTTTCAGTTCACTTAGGTGAACGAGAAAGGCAAAAAGATCATTTTGACTGCACAAAACGTTTCACAATACGAGAATAGCGCCAAATTTTGCAAATGTTTTACAAGCTTAATACATATTAGTATATGTGTGAGTTAAAAAAACACGAAAACGCCTTAACGCATGCAATTTCTACAGAAATTGTTTTATTTTGCGGAAAATCTCTTTAAATTAGTAAATAAAAAGGGTTTTGGTTAATTATTCGCTATTGCAATGTTAAGCAAAATTTTTCCTGCAGATGAAGTAAAGATTTGTACCTAATTGAACATGATATAATATGCACCAATCAAGAATTACGACCAAAACTTCTTAAAAATTACATTTTCTCGAGCTTTCTCCAGTAAAATCTGGTCTCGATAAATTCACAAAAGTTGTGTATTTAGGAGCAGTTTATGACTTTCGTTTAATTTTACTTTTTCAGCACTGAAACTCAAGACTTTTGACTATGTTCGACGTTTGCTTGAAATTTTGCAGAACATTTTTGAGGGTATCGAAAATAATCCACAGATTGTTGCTGTTTTTCTGGAAATTTTAAGATAACACCTCCGAGGATTTTTCCTTGGAATCAAGAATGACGGATTCTGGATTTTTCAAGAATTGTTTCAAAAATTTTACTAAAATTTCTATAGAAGTTTGGTTTTTGAAGATTCCTACCGCAATTTCACCAGAAATTTCTGCGTGATTTTTTCCTAAAATTCTTCCATCGATTTTTCTAAAGATTTTGCCAGGAATTCCTTCTATGCTTTTTCCAGGGATTTCTCTGGTGATTTTTAAAAGAATGTTTTCCGATAATTTGCGAAAACTTTTTTGAGGATTCACAAATATCTACATAAGCTACCACGATTTTTTTTTCCAAAATTTCTTCGATTTCTTCTATCCACGGATTATTTTAAAGATTCTTCCATTACTCTGCATAGAATTCCTTCAAGGATTTCTTAAGAAATTCTTTCATCATTTGTTCATTTGAGACATTGCAAGAATGTCTCGTTGAACACCACCGTTCATCAGTTTTTTATTGAAAAACCTTCGAAAATTCTATCGACAATTATTGTAATTTATTTCGCAATATCTTTAGAAATTTCATTCAATAATTGCTTTAGGTATTCGAATAGCAATTATTTTGTAAATTTACACTTGCTTTACATCAATTCTTTTGGGAAATCTTCTGTATTTTTTTTATTTTTCTTCCATTCTGTCGGGAAACGTATTTAGAGTTTCTCTTGCAATGTCTTTTCTTGTGGCATTTTTTTTAATCCTTTTGAAATCTGATCTCATTTGATTTATTTGGGAATTCCCACGGTAAGTTTTTGATACTTCTTTGATAGTTTCTTTGGGATTTCTTTCAGCAGCATCTTCGGGCAGTTTTTGTGGTCATCTCAATGACTTTTTCCCTTTCTGGTGTTTTTTTTAATTTTTTTGTACCTCCTTTAGAAGTAGCTTTAATAATTCAATAAAAAAAACTTAGTATTACGAATGCTATTGGCAACAGCAATCCAAAGAGATTTCCGAAGAAATTTGAAGAAAGAATATAAAATGAAGAAAATAAAAGGTTGTTGAAGGATTTCCAAAGAAATTTCCGTAGAACGAAATTTTTGAAATCAGTTGTCGATGAATTTCCTACGGAAATTTAATAGAGAAATAAAAAAAAAAAGCTGGCTGAAATTTTTTTAAACGAAACGTTGAAAAAATTGTCAAATAAATGTGTGAAAACAGTTTGAAGATAAATTGCGAAATCTAATTTTAACTATTGTTGACATTGGTTCCAAAAAATAATTGCAATATTTCGAAAGGAACTACCGAAAGAATTCAACAAGAAATTGCCTACTAACTCCCAAGTCAAGCACGCGATTCATACACAGCTACTATAAGAAGCATTTGGAAATAATAATTCTTCAGGAATCGCAACAAACCATTATCTGATGTTAAGTGGTCGTTCTCAAAAATATGACCAGAATCACTAAAAGTTGAGCAGATAGAATCACATTTATGAAACATCACCGTCTCAATCGATGAATATTTTGTTTGGAAAAAGTCGGTAAAGTTAGTCACTTGATCCGAACTTCGGCAAAGTTTGACAGATACACGTATTTTTACAGATTTTCTGTGGAAAATCTAGTCGCCCTTATACTTGTAAATCTGCCAAATTTCGGCACCCTTATACTGGCTAGCTCTAGGAACATTATTTGGATATTTTTTTTCCCTTACCATAGAAGTTCAAAAACATTCCCCGTCCCCGGAGTAATTTATTAAAGGATTCCAAAGGAATTTCAGAACAAATCACTGAAGATTTTCGAAATAACTTCTTGGAAGCATAAGTGTAGAAAGCTGTAGTCCAATTCCTATAGAAATATCTGGAGAAACTCTTGAAGGAATTCTTGGAGTCTCATATTCCTCCAGAACTTCTACAAGAGTGCAAAATATATTCATGAAGAAATCAAAGAAGTTTTTCTGAAAAAAATTAAAACCTTCAAAAACACCTGGTGGATTTCCTTAAAAAAATTGTGATATTTTTTGTTTTATTACTTTAGAGGCGGAAACTCCTGAAGAACTAAGTTGATATAACCCTTGAAATATTTCTGGGAAAAATCCTTGAGAAAATTCTATAAGAATTTCTAAAGGACTTCTGACAGAATATTTCTGGAAAAAATATGGATGCATTCCTGAAAGAACTCGAGTTGAAGTTCCCAGGGGTATCCTCCCAAGCAGCACCTGCAACATCATCCAAAATGTGGTTTTATATGCTTTGGCCTAAAAGAGTTGCAATAAAAGCGCACGCAACTTCCATCTTGTCAGTTGAGTTGCATTTAAACTCCGAATATCGTTAAGTTGCAGCTTTGTTTCATAAGAATTACAAATAACATCGTAATTAACATCGATTTATGGAGGCGAAGCTTACATATTCCTCACAAGTGGCAATACAGTCAGCTTGCATTAAATGTGCTATGTAACACACATGAAACATCTTACTTTGGTTTGTTTGTTCAGATTAGGTTCCAAATGTGTTGCGGAAAACTTGCGCATCTTTTCATTTTGACAGCTTTCTAACTTGTGGCAAAGACGGTACAATGAAGTAACGCGTAACTTCAGTAGCTTTTATGGTGCATTGAGCAGCAAATCTTTCACAGAGCTTCTGGTGTAGTGTGTAAGGTGAGTGGTTAATACTCCTGGTGTCCATGGTTCGAATCTGAATATATTTTTTTCATTTTTTTTTATCATTCCCCCTAGCTCAAGTTGCACAACGATTTAAAATTTGCGCTTTTTGCGTTTCAAAGAAGAAGCAATTGTGTTCTGTTGTCCTTAATTTGAACAGTGAATAAATTGCACTGATGTTGCTGGTACTGGCTTTGAAACAAGTCGTGTTGCTTGGGCTTGTAAGAAATCCTGGAGATTTTTTTTATGAAAATACATACACTTTTATGTATGTACCTTGAAGAGTTCTGGAAGATTCTGGAGGACTTCTTGCTGGAGTCACCAAAAGAAAAAAAACATGCTAGAGTATTTGGAGGAATCCCCGAAGAAAATCCAAGAGCCACTCTGTCGGAAAATGAGAATTTAAGCCCAGGAAAATCTCAGAAATATTCCTTGGAAGAGTGTTTGTAGGAATTCTCAAAAAAATATCTGAGATAATGCTTAGAAGATTTTCTGAAGGAATTCCTGGAGGTTTTTAAGAATTCCTTGGAGAAATTTTGAAAGAAATTCTCACAGAAACATTCGAAGGAACTTCTTAAAAATCCATGGAAAAATCCCACGAGGAATATTCAAATTTTGAAGGAATTTCTAGAATAATTTCTTATACAATCCTAAGAGAAATTTCTAAAGGAATCTCTGACAGAACTTTAGAAGAAACTCTGGAGGAGTTTAAAAAAATCTGAATTTAGCAGATTTTCAGAATAAATGCACCTGGAAGAATGGCTGAAAATAATCCGTGCAGAGTTTTCAGGATTCTCTTAAAGAATGTCTGATGAAACTCCTAGAAGAGTTTCTGGAGTTTTTATTAATAAACACTTTCAAATGAATACAAGCAATGTCTTTTTAAAAGCGAATTTTCCGAAGGACTTCCTGGAATATTTTCCGATAACATACTTAAACTTGGAAGTAATCCTTAAACTTGCTTCCAAACAAATCTCTGAAATCTTGTATGATTTATAAAATAAATCGTTGCATGAATTTCTGAAAAAATCCATGGAAGGTTTTCTGAGCAATAAAAAAAAATCTTGGGCAATTTTTTTAAGCAATCCATGCAAGATTTTTTGAAAGATTTGTAAACGAATTCCTGGAGGACCTTTAAGCTGGTTTTCTGAAAGTAAATCTGGCGAAAATCCGAAGCAATTCCTGAACAGAATTTTCGAATAAATCATTGGGGAATTTTTTTAAGGAATCCAGGAACGAACGCCTATGGGAATTCCTAATAAAAATCCTGAGCGGAATTTTTAGATGATTTTCTAAAATTGTTTAGCAGTTAGAAGTTCCTGTGAAAATTGATAAATTTATACAAAAAGAATTTATGTGAGGAATACCTGACAAAAAAAATAGCTTAAAAAACATGATGTAATTTATATAAAAAATGAAAATTAAGTATTGAATCTTTGAAAGCCTTTATGAAAGCATTCGAAATTCCTGCAGGAGTTCCTGGAGAAACCGTCAGAGAAATTTCCGAAGGAATTTGTGGACGGATTACCAAATGAAATTTTGAAATATTTGTTGAAACCCCGCGAAAGAGTTGGTGAGGTATATCTAAAGGGTTTTCAAAGGAATTCTCTGGAAAATTTCTGAATTAATTTCTAGCGGAATTTCTGATAAAGAATGCCTGGAGAAATTTCTGAAGAAATTAATGGAAGAATTTCCGAAAGAATCTCTACAATTATTTGAACCTACGAGCATATCATAAAATTGTTAATACCTTTCATTATTCGTGATGAATTTCCAACATTTGAATTTAGGTTGGATTCAGTATTACAGTAAAGAAAATATAGAGAAAACAAAAGACTTTTAGCAGGATTGTTCATGACATTGAGACCCACAGACTTAAATGATGTCCATGGACCTGGACTAGAGGAAGTTCTAAACAAAACTGCTATAGGAGTTACTTGTGACCACTCCAACGAAATAAAAAAAAATCTGAAATCACCTTCCAGCTTATGGAGGGACCGAATTCCTATAGTACTATTACAAGAAAAAATCTAATGAAAGTTTTTGTAGATTCCAGCCGAAGTCCCTTGGTGATCTCTGAATGCAGAAAGTTAACACTGGCCAAGTTTGTTATGAATCTTCTAAAACAATGTGGGACGGAATCCAATCGGATTTGTTCAAGAAATATTGCTTAGCTATCAAAATTTATATTTTCTCCACAAACGTTTTCTGTATCTTTTAATTTTTTTTTTAGAATTCTGCCCTAAATTGCATCCTTAATCCAGGAAGAAATTTTCTCAGGACTTCAAACAACTTTTTCAATAGACAGAAATATTTCGGACTTTTTTAGAATTTTTCGAAAAAAAAATCCGTTTGTTTCTTGTAAGTTCTTCTCCATAAAGTGCTTTAATAATAATCGTTTTTTTTTTAGTTTGCAAAATATGTTTTTTAGATTTTAGGAATTTTGTTTTCATACCCAAATCATTCCCAAGAAGGTTTTTGTTTTCATTTCACTTTTCGATACCTGTTCAACTGCTTAACTTTTTAATAAAAAAAAAAAAAAATTCTATAATAAAGAAATAAGAATAAATATAATAAGAATTACAAACCAGAGTCAATATTGCATTGGTGCACGAGAAATACCAAAACTTACATTGGAAAACACACCAATATTTTTGACAAGTCCGGAGTTCATTTTTTGAAACTTTTGGACATGTGCACGGTGCATTAATTTATTCGCAACCCGTTTAAAAGAATATTTAGCTGGCACCTTAGGACTTTTATTCAACAGAGTAAATTCATTGAGGGATTTTCTAGACTTCCTCCCAAATTTTTGGGGAAAATCTGAGCAATTGTTCAAAAGAAAAAAATAAAATAGCAACTAGTTTTAAATGAAGATGAAAAATAATTATTGTTTCAAATTTTCATCCTTAATCCGGCTCTACGTGCCCAGATAGATAAAATATGCGTGAAATTGTGAAAATCATCTATTTGCTCAAATGAGATTGAAACCCACGTCCCTTGAATGCTAGTCGAGTGCTCTATCACTAAAACTAGATATGTTGAAGTTTAGATGTTTCAAGGCAATTCAGACTAAAGACATGTGCAACTGTCGATTAAATGTGAGGTTGAGTAACGAAAGAATTTAAATTAAACAGTGTAAACCGTTGATTAAATATTTACTACCTGATTAAATGTCGCGATCACCAAGGCAATCTTTGATTATATCATGCGCATTTTCATGAAACATATCAATAATCAGATAATCATGGCTTTCGCAGTTATTTAATCTGTTAAGTGAATCCTGTAACTGTTTAGTAGTAAATACCCTTATTATGTAAAAGTTACCAGAATCTACAATTATTACACTTGTCTTCCATTTGTATTGTGCCTAGGGTGCGCAAAAACGGTTTAAAAATGCACAACCTGTTTTTTTGATTTGCTTTATTTTTCTTATAATATAAGTAACGCTTTTTATGTTTATGTTTTCTGGTAATTTAACCACCAATCAAAGCATAGCAAAGCAAAGATAACCGTACACATCGTAGTTGCTACTCCGTGATTGATCAGAACAATCGAAGTAGCACAGGGAACCAATGAATGGTGCTTGGGACTACACTACACACTCTCAATGTGCACAATTCGAGAGTTCAATATTTTAAAGGCAATAACGGCGCTGGTCACGTCTTCACGGCCATCGGGAAAGGGAAGGAATGGGAAGTACCTTGGAGCCACCTTTGGTAGGTGATATGATACACTACCACGGTAGTAATATGAAAATACACGACACGGTCTTCATCCCGATTATGATTCATTTGGACGTGATAGTAAGGGTAATGCACATATGTCAACGATCGTTCAATATTAAACGCGTTACCGCATTGACCGTTTACTTAACGGTGAAAACCGAATTTCCCACGAAAGTTATCGTGCGCTTCTGATTCCGCATTCAATATTCGCATCCCCATCTCCCTACCGACAAAACTGACTGACTCACGAAAATAGTCGCGCGCTTCTCACAGTATTGTATTTACAGTATACAGAGAATAAACTTTCAAGCTTAGATTGCTATTTTCGAATTATGTATTTTACTAAGAGTAGTCCCATGTGTTACCCGTGATCGGCGGCCGTTGAGGTAATTTAGCCAATTATTTTTAATTTGTTCAATGATTGTTGTAAGCTGCAATTACTTTCTTCTAACATTTTAATCGCTTCAATATTAGGTCAACACCAGAGCTACAGGATTAATTTAGATATTTCCAGATTATAGGAGTCCTGATGAAAACGCATTGACGTAATTACCACAACTCCTTCTAGGATATAAAGAAAAAAATCGGAATGATCTCACTCAGTTCCATGTCGTCAGATGACCGCAACCACTCCTTGGCTCCTTCAATTTTCTGCAATACTGTTGGCTACCAAGTGTGCTTCCATATTACTTCACGAGGAAGGACAATGTGCACCTGCCCCAAACACGCGTTACTTTTCTTTTTTTCCCGCCGAACAATGCCACCCGATCGAGATCCCCAACGCAACTGCCCCAAACACGCGTCATTTTTTACTTTTTCCTTCGATCAATGCCTCTGGTGATTTAACCACCAATAAGCTCGAAAAACAAACAGAAGCGCTGAATGTGGCGATGAAAGTGCAATTGTATTAGATATATTCCTACTGTCCAATCTAGCTTATATTGTTCAATAATTCTTGTCAATGAACCGACCATGAAATTATTTTCATTTAAAACGTTAAAGTTTTGTAGTGTGTCATTTTGAATCACGGTCCCTTAAATAAAACATCCTATATTCCTATCCATCCATCCACCAAATACAAACGCGGAAATGGTTATTAATTCTACCGAATGATGATTGACTGTGTGGAAACTGTGTGAAAATTTGATTAATTGAATGTGATTTGCGGCAGCCAACCAAACAACAACCATCACCACCGCCACCGGAATCAGATCGGAACAGAGAGAATAAAAAAAAGTCATCTTGTTTCTCCTCTTACAGGCCAAGCCCTAATGGGGTGGTAAATATCCCTACAACAACAACATTGCCGACCAAGGACCAAGGACCTACGACGAGACGTACCATTCAAAAGGCGATTCGAGGCGAGAAAAACGTGATCCTCTTTCCCTGCGTGGCTGCGACTACGGCAGCGCGTTCGTGAAGAGAAGAAAATTAATGATATTACACTGTTGAATAGAGCGAGCGATTCTAGCAGCCAGCGCTCCCAAGTCCGTCGTGTGCGAGCCCATTTTTCTCGGAAAAGAAAGGAAGACGATTTTACCGCGCTGCTTGCTCCTGGGTGCTGGTGGAAAAGCGGAGCTGTGGGGTGGTTGTGCGGAGGGAAGTGAATGGAAATTACACAGTGATTATCATCAAGTTTTTCGGGTGCCGTTACCTCGTCTTGTTCTTCATCGTTTCTTTTTTGTTGTTGTTCTGGTGTTGGTGTTGAAGCTGATACTCTGTTGGAATGGATGTGCGTGACGGACGTGAATTTTTTCACGAAATACGTTAAGCGAGCTTTGCTCGAGCGCTAAGTGGAAGGAAAAAAGTGAAAACTGTGCTCCGGTATTTGTCTAACGAAACGAAATGGATGGAATGGACTTTTTTGCGTGCCGTTCGTGAAGTGGTTGTCTGTGTGGTGTAGAGGATAGAAAAAATCGATTAACGAAGACCGAGAGAGAGCAAGGAAAAAAGTGTAAAGCTGATAAATATGGATAAATTTTTCGCGGCCACCAGTGGTGGAGGTGCTGTCGGGGGTTTGACATGGGGAGGTGGTGCACGAGGAACTGCGGCCCGGATTTTATGTCGGTGTTGGATGCTGTTGGGCGTGTTCCAGTTGCTGTTGATGCTGCAAAATGTTCAAGGTAGGATATGAAAATTAAAGCTAGAAATTTGACGATTGTTGTACATTAAACCACATAAATGTGAATACGTAGTACTGAGTGAGATATTAATACATACTGCTCAGTGTTGTCTAGAATTGATAACTTTTTATTTTCAACTGTAGCTAAAATCTTCCGATCATTACAAGAGCAAGCAATCTGTTTCCTTATGACAATTTCATAAACAATCTACGACTCCCGACACAGTCATTTTCCAATAGTCCAACATTCATAAGGAATTGCATAGGCGCAGTTAATTCCGCGGACTGTAATGGAATAGATTTTTCACTGAAAATACCTGAACACTTATCTCGGGGGATTTTGGCATTCTGAAAAGTGTTGATTTTCTTATCTCATCACCAACGTTTCGATTCAGATCACCTGCGGGATCTTCTGCAGGGCTCGAAATTAATCAATTTGTCTGATCCCGTGTACATCTCACCACGGTTGATTGTCGTGTTTTTGAATTTGCACTCTATACAGGGTTCGGCAGGAAAAAATGCGAAAATTTCAAGGCGCTGTCACACACTGAATATGCTATATATATATTAGAGTGGGTCATCGTTTATATGGAAAAATGATAAATTCAATGGTATCCCATCAGATCAAAGCTTTTTTGATAAATAAAAGAAAATCGCGTTAAGTACTGTTCCTTTGAATTCCACTAAGAATTTGCATCCTTTGACAGATACGTATTTCGACCTCAACTGTAAGGTCGTCTTCAGTGTCTTGTACTTGACTCGACTCGACCATTTCCCCAAATAAGTGTGCAAAATTTGGCCATGATCGGTTACGTCTACGTTTTACGCATCGCATTTGAAGTTTGTATGGGGTTTTACATGGGAAAACACACTTTTTTGCATTTCTCTCATAACAAGCTCGAATTTTTCTAAAACCATGTAACCATGTAAAATGAAAACATAGCCTAGGGTGTCCTGAAAAACTTTGTCCAAGACCGCGAAGTGATCTGATGCTTATGAAAAAAGTTATACCGTTGGCATTGCTTGGCGAAACAGCATGATTTTCTTGTTATTGTTATTCCTTTACATGTTAAAAGATAAACACATGCACACAGTTAGAAAAAATTCGGTAATGTTTTACCGAAATCTCAACCGTTAAGTTTGTTTTACAGGAAAAAATCGGTAAAGGTAGCAACTTCTACCGAAGTTCGTTAAAGTTTGACAGATAAACGATAACATTTTACCGAAATTTGTTAGTTTTTTACAGAATTTCGTTAAAAATCCATTACCGAACGCTCAGCGGTTGACATTTCGGTAAAAATTACCGAACGCGATTAGCTGTGCATGCGGTTCGATGGTTATAACTATTTTCACAAGCATTGAATCGTTTTGCGGTATTAAACAAAGTTTTTCACAACATCCTAGGCTATCATTTTACAGTATCGGTTAAAAAGTTTCAGACAAACTTTTTCAACTTATGACAAAAATGCAAAAAAGTTGGTTTTCCCATACAAAATTCCATACAAATTTCAATTGCAATGCGCACAGTGTAGACGCAACAGATCGTGCTCAAATTTTGCACAGATACTCAGGACCCGAAATGGAACCAAAAACGCTTTGATCTGAGAAAACGGTTTCAATGACCCACGCTAATGTATATGACTATTTTGTTCATGACAGTGTATCAGTCAACATCCATATACTACCACTACAAAATAAAAAGTATCAATAAACTGCGCGCCCAATGGTCATAAGACAAAATGGCTAAAATAATAAAAAAAAATGCTTCAATTCGATGAAAAACCAGTCCATACTAATCCAGAGCCATGTAGTTTTACATACCAGATGAAATAAACACATATATATGATGATATTGTAGAGAAAATTATAAATTATGTTTTATCAGATATGAAATTTAGCGTCCTGTGTACTTTTCAGTGGTTTGAAATTTTTGATTGTCTTCAGCTTCAGGCGCAGTCCTGTAAACAATTTGAATTATTTTTTTTTGTATAAAATTAGCCTGTTAGAGATCATGGAATGATGAAACATAGATTGGTTTAGGTCAAATGGACGAACATGAGGTTTGAAGTTCAAAATACCCTTTCGAGTTTTTTCCTGCCGCATACTGTAAGTCTCATTTACTGCCAGCACTCTTGGAGGTAGTGGGTAGGTGGTACAAAATGGAAAGTCTACAATAGGAGCCAAGGCACTTGCCAACATTGCCAGCTGGTAGATAACTGCGGCCGGAATATTTCCTACGATAATAACATGAACCCAGTATACTATGAACTGCCAATAACATTTTCGGTTGTTTGGTTTCCCGAAAGATTTTTCTAGCGTGAAATGTATGTTTCGCACTTCTAATAGAATTCTGACCTTTAAAGTTTGTTGCTAGCAGTAGAGTATCGCGCCACATGGGCGGTGGCTTCTATATTCGTCTGTTTTCCACTATAACTCAGTCAATTTTGAACTAATTGACTTGAAATGTTGTACACTGGTAGATACTATACCTATCTCACTGTATTCCAAAAATTGTGTCAATTGGTTCAAATTTGACTGAGTTATAGCGGAAAACAGACGAAAATAGAAGCCACCGCCCAAGTGGCGCGATTCCCTACCAAAGGGACCTGCTATGAATAAAGTTAAACGTGAATAAATTTTGCAGAAACACTTGATTTTTGTCCAATCAGAGATTTAAGTCAACTGCTTAATGGTACCTAGATTTTAAAAGGTTTTTTGGTTTTGGAATTTTTCATGCATGAAAGACATAAAAGATAATTCTACACTTCATAAAAGAGAAAATTCTTAGAGAAATTCTTTTACAGAATTTGCTTTTAGCCATATTTAACAATGTTAATGTTGCTGGAAGACTTTAAAAGATTTTATCTAGCAAATATTTGAGTTGAAAAACTCATGATGTCTTCTATTAATATTTATGTATATTTTTTTACATATTTTGGGAAAATATTTAGTGGAGAGGTTAGATGAGTATTCGGAAAAGCTATAAATAATTTCCAGCCACACAAAAAAATGACTTTTATGACTCGATAATTTTAATGAGATTTTGCTCATGCGCTAGATTTTGTGAATCATTTACTTTTGCTCCAACATATAAACATTTTTCATCACTTAACTTTTGAAAGGGCGTATGAAAAAAAATCTAGTTTCCTTCTTCAAAAAATATAACAAACCGTTTATTGTTAGGTTGAAATGATGTCTTTGAAGATATGTGAGGATATTTGAAGGACTTTTAGAAAAAATAAGGTACACCGGGGCAAGTTAAAACCCACCCGTTTTAACTTGCAAGATGAAACAGCGGGTTAACTAGAGGTTATCTAATGATGGTAAACAGCTTGAATGCCATGACACATAGTTTTTGATTCAAACAATCTTTTAACTACAGAAAAATTTCCAAACAGTATTGCAAACTATTTCAAAACTTCGTGTTTCATCTTGCCCCACCCGTTTCAACTTGTCCCGGTGTACCTTAAATTGAATGATATTAATCGTAGATCTATATTAACAGCTATATTATTTAAATTTTTCAAAAACCTTACCCTTAATTTTTTTTCCATTTTTCTGTAGAAAGCTGACTTTCAGCCTCGAAGTTTGTCAAAGAATGGTAAACCGCTTCTAACTATTATTTTTCTTGAATTTATTTTTTTCATCGATTTTCAAGCAAAAAGAAACAATTTATGAGATTTTTGACATCAATAATCAGGGAATACGTACCGTGTAAAAAAACGTGTAAAAAACAGTGGTAATTTGAGAAACCATGTTTAAAAAAATCGGGAACCCGTGTTAAAAAAACTGAGGGAATTTTGAAAATATTTAAAGGGTCCTCACCTTCAGATATGTTTAAGAGAATTAAAGCGGAAAGGGAGGGGGTAGTAGTAAGGGTTGATTTAGGGGTTAGTGGGGAAGGGGGAAATTGATGGGTTATGGGGAGCAGAGTGCATACTGGATCCAAGGAAGATTTCAGAGGATATTTTGGGGTGTTAAAGACTGTTTAGACAGATGAAGCGAAGGATTAAGCAGACTGTCAACACTCCACAGGTCCATGGACCTTTGTGGTGTGGAGAATGATGTTCCAGGACAACCAACCGTGGAACTTCCGCGAGTAAAGGCTTTAATATCTACGAGCGTGATCGATTGATTGTTGTTACATTACTGATGCGGTGCAGTTGCGTTGTTTTTTTTTCCTGTTGGGGACATAGTACCACTGCGACCAATGATTTGATCTATTGTGGTGTATGGAGCGTTGTTATGCAAAGGAGGTTTTGTAGAGATGTAATTTTCAAAGATATGTTCTAGGTCATTCAACAACTTCCGTAAGTCAAGGCCTGAAGATCTACAAGCAAAATCAATGAATAGTTGTAACATTACTGTAGAGTGTTGTATTGTATCAGGAAAGTAATAACATTTTATCAACCACGCTTTTAGATCTTTAGGCCTTGACTTACGGAAGATGTTGAATGACCTAGAACATCTTTGAAAATTACATATCTACAAAACCTTGTTCCATAAATCTGTATGATGTTACACCGCATCAGTCATGTAATAACAATTTATTGATTACGCTAGTAGATCTTCAGGCCTTTATTTGCGGATGATCTAGAACACGTTTACAGAACCATGCACCAAGGACGATTCTATGACATTTCCCGGAAAGACATTTCCCGGAAAACATTTCCCGGAATGACCCATTTCCCGGAAAACCATTTTCCGGAATAACCCATTTACCGGAAAACCATTTTCCGGAATGGAACATTTTCCGAAAAACTGTTGTCGCAATTCCCAGACTCATTAAATTTCAACCTTTTTATAAAATGCAGAATAATTGATTCATTTTGGTTGGTATTCAATGAAGAATTTAGGCAGGGCTTTCAGCGTTATTTTAAAATCTTCGAGAAAACATTAAAAATATTAACAGTTATGATGCCGACAGTTTTATTACTCCAGCTTGAATGAACAGCCATTGTTTAATGAAGGAATTTTTTCAAAGACAATTCTGGTAGCTATAATTCCAAAAGATAAGATTTGAAAGAATAGCATAAAACAAATGAAACGAATAATATCTAATAAAATGGTAGCAGTTGCATTTTGCGCATAGTTTGTAACCTGTATACTCTTGGTTTAAAGTTTCCATACTATTTGCGAGCTCTATAGGGGAGATGCAGATTAGTCAATATTGGCTCAAAAATGAAAAAGTCGGCTCGTCTTTCGACAACATCTCTGAAACCTACACATCAGACGAGAACAAAAAAATTACAAAAATTAAACGTTGGAATGAAAAAATAATAAGAGAGACGAAATGTCAAATTAAAAAAATGGTGATGTCTAAGCTTAAACGACTATTTGAAAGAAGAGTATACTGTATTAAATTTATGTGTGGCACTCACTTTATACACTCTTATTGTTTCTCTCATATCGATCCCTTAATGCCAGAACTATGTAACTGGTTTTGCGAAATTTCGGTTGTTTTGTTTATATCGTAACATAGACCATAATAGTTTATCCATTGGAACTACGAAAACACATAATGATTCATCTTTTAAGACCAACAAAGTGTTTGTTTTATACTACGATTAGTTTTACCAGCCATTTTCACCCGCACTTTCCAAAACGAGTTACCTAGTTCTAGCATTAAGGGGGCAATATGTTCTTTGCCTTTTTGATACTAAACCTTTAATACTGTAAATAATAAAAGGCCAACTTCAACTTTTTGCCTAACGACTCATTCGGTTTAATGGCGATTTGCACAAATATACTTGAGATATAGCTGTCAGTAAAGGCCCTTCAAATAACAACTGAGGTAATGGTGTGGCTTATTGGGCCGAAAATATATTTGCCCACATTACTACTAAGCCAAATGATCATTAGGCTAGATTGAAACGAAAGCGATAAAAAATAGGCCTCGAAAGAACAGCCTATTGCTAGAAGAAGAGATAATCTCTAAAGGTGCAATTGAAAGTTTGGCAATTCAACAACTCTGTAACAATCCAACTTGAAAGAACAACAATTTTTTAAGAGAAGAAAAAATATCAGTTAGAGTTAATAGTTTGGCCGCCAATTAAATACGCAACGTTGTAACTAGAAAGAACAGCCTATTAAATAAAGAAGGGTAAATCTCCTTCATAGAAAACAGCAAGTGCCAATAAAATACAAGTTGGTAACCATATGTTTATTAGCACTTGTTGTTTTCTATATAGGAGAATTGCCCTTCTTTATTTAATAGGCTGTTCTTTCTACTTACAACGTTGAGTATTTGATTGCCGGCCAAACTATTAACACTATCTGATATTTTTCCTTCTCTTGAATATGTGTTGTTTTTTCATGTCGAAAGAACAACCCATTTTTAAAGAAGGATAAACACCAGGTGGAATTAATAAATTGGGCGCAAATCAATTCTGTAACGTTACTAGGTAGAAAGAACAGCCTGTAAATTGAAGAAGGGAGATCTCCTATGCAGTTAGCAGTTCAACTATATAAATGCACCTAGAATAGTCTTTGGCGAAAAGGAAGAACAATTTGTTATTGAAAAGTCAGTCAAAATATAACCATTCGGCTCAACGATGCTGGCTTTACTTTGTTAAGTGAACTGTAACGAGAATCTGAGTTCCATTCATTTATTAAGTTCTACAATCTTGAAAAAAAAATTGCATATAGTTTGAAGGCACGATTTCCTGAAAATTGATTATCAACTGATAAAATTAGTCGTAATAGGAAACAAAAAACCAGATCATGTTTAAGGATTCTAAAATATCTTCTGAGGTCTCAGGTTTTCCTCGAATTGCCTTTCCGGGAAATGGGGCATTCCGGGAAATGGAGCATTCCGGAAAATGGTTTTCCGGGAAATGGGTTATTCCGGAAAATGTCTTTCCGGGAAACGGGGTATCCGGGAAATGATTTCCGGGAAATGTCTTTCCGGGAATTAGTATAGAACCACCAAGGACCTGTAGGATGTTACACCGCATCACTAACGTACCAACAATAACTTTATCACGCTCGTAGATTTTGCGGCCTGCACTCGTTGATGTTCTTAGAGATTCAAGAATATCATTGAAAACTACGTTTCTACCGAACTATGCTCTAAGGACCTGCATGATGTTGCACCGTATCAGTGATACAACAATAATCCATCGATCACGCTTGTATATCTTGAGGCGCTTACTCGCGGAAGTCCTTTGCTAATCCAAGTTCTTGAATAACCAAAAACGTCTTTAACCTTTCTAAGATGTTAGGCTAACCCTTTAATACCCAACCCAGCCTTTAGACGGGGTATAGTTTGAGCATATTTGTTTTTTTTTTCTTGCCTGGGCTATAAAACCTTTTATATTTTTAGCTGATATTTGGGACTGTTCTGTATATCTCACAAAGGTTTTTGGTGTCTTTTAAAGCGTATTAACATTTTTTTAAATATCGTTGAAAAATTGATGTTTTGGTTACTTTCTGGTTACTGTCATTGTTTCTTTTGTAAAGGGTGTACGGAATCAAATTGCGCCACGGAAAATAGTGTGTAACTTTTGATTGCATGCACCAAACTGGCTGATTTTTTCACCAATAATAGCTAATAGTGCGCAGATGATACTGTAAGATTTTCATCAGAATCGGAAAAGTATTGGCGGAGATATCTTCGCCACGAGACAGCGAGGTTTTGGCATTCTTGTACACTCATTGTAAAAATGGTTTAGGCTATAACTTTATTGTTACTTTTTCAAAACATCTGGAAATTTGACTATAAATTAACAACATAAGAAAAATTAAGTGGTGAAAATTTCATCAAGATCGGTTTAGTACTGAATTTTCTAGAATTAAAAACACAAACCGCTTCAGAGTGAATTTTAGGTCCTTCATAAAATTTTTAAGGTCCGTGTGACCTGTAGAACAGTCAATACTGCTCCGATTCTAAATAAAATTTGACAGTCCAAAACTATTATAATAACATGTTTACAGTCAAATTTCGAGCCATTTTGGCTGAAAACTATGGAAGTTAGACAACTTTGAATGTCTATTGAATTGCGATTTATGGACACATATACTTCCATAATGGCTAAACCAAATCAAATGAAATTTTCAAACAATACTCCTACAATAATCCACTTACAGAAAAAAAATCATTGCAATCGGTTTAGTAGGTTTTCTGTTCCTAGAGATAGATCTATGAAATATTAATTTTATTTTAATTCTTTGTTTGCGTAAGAATCCCAATCCACAAGAATCTAATATTCCAATGTCGGAGATATCTCCACCAATACTTCACCGATTTCTCTGAAAATTTTATGGTATAATCTACACACAATAGTGGTTAAAAAATCAGCCATTTTGATGCATGCAATCAAAAGTTATACACTATTTTCCGTGGCGCAATTTGATTCCGTACACCCATTATTTTATCGCAATAATCAAGGTGTTTTAAATTTTTCCTCAATCATTATATTATAGTAGAAAAGTTTAAGGAAGTTGAATACACTCTAAAATTATTTTCCTAAATGTTACACGAAAAATAAAATTTTCCTTGAAGAAATTAAAAAAAAATATTAATTTAACAATAATCATAAAATATCAAAATGTTTTCGGCTTAAAAAATCGGTATGCCAAATAGGCTTCTAGGAAAAATATTAAAGTGTAGGGATGTTCAAAAATAAAAATTATAAAAATCCAAATCCAAAATTCACAAAATCGAGAATTAAAAAGAATCATCTTTCAAAACATGTTTAAATCGATTTAAGATGACGAAAAATGGTTGTACGACAGAAGGTCAAAGGTCAAAGGGTCGAAGAGTCAAAAGTTCGAAAACTTTAAAAGTCAAATAAAAAACCACCAATGGCAAAAGGTCGAATGAATAGAAGATCGAAAAGACAGTAGGTGGAAAGAACAGAAGGTCGAAAGGACATAAGGTTGCATCTTTTAAACTCGAATCGAATCGAATCGAATTTACAAAACGGCAGATAACTTTTGAAAGAAGAAGATCTCTAAATTTTTTATATGTTATGTATAAATGTCCCAGCTTTCAATTGATGCAAAAATTTTGAAAATCGGTGGTTGCCCTCATGGTGAATAAAATGTGTTGGTATAAAAATCCAAGATGGCGGCCAAAATCAATATGGCCGACCCAACTTTTTATTATTGTAAATAGTAACTCTATCTTTCCACTTTTCAACAACAATTCGTTTTGAGGTGGTTGTTGGAGAAACTTTCGAGTTATAACGGTTTAAGTGAGGCACCATTCGACCAAAATCGAGGGGTCTGCAAAAAATGTTGTGGCTCTAACTAACGGGGGGTCCATCAATTTGAGTAACCAAATATATTTTTCTTACTTTTTAGGCGAGGGCTTTCAGAAAATCGGCATCTTAAACATTTTTGAAGACAAGGTGTAAATAGTTGGCCGGTCTCAGCGAGAATTACCCATATAGAATCTTGTACCGATCTTTCGAACCCTCTTAGCGGGATACCCCAACAATCCTTTTGATACCTTCGGTTATGCCTTCAGTAATTAATTCGTCAATGCTCTTGGGAATTTCTCTAAGCTTTTTTTTCGTTCCGTTAATTTTTTGAGAATATCTAAATTTTTCCAAAATTCTGTTGGCAATTTCTTTGAGGAAGCTTTCACTAATCCCTTTGAAAAATTTCTTGCAGAAGGATTTTACTAAAAAGTTCTGAGAATTCATCCTTGGAGTTCTCATGTATTTTTCAGATAATTTCATCGCGAATTCTTCAGTGATGCCTTTAGGAATATCTGTGGCAATTTTCTGGGGATTTCTTCGATAATTCCTTATGAACTTGTTTCGAAGCTTTCATTAGGAATTTCATCGACAATTCCTTTGGAAATTTATCAGGAAAATATGTTTGAGATTTTTTTTTGACATTCATCTTCAAAAGCCTGGTGAGGAATTCCTTCCATGTATAACAACTAACGGAATTCTTAATTTCTGAAACAAGTGGAGATATTTGTTCTTATATTGGTTCTTATTGAACCTAAATTCTAACACCAGGCGCTAACTATCACTAAAAACTTTGTCTGCATTGCCTTTCGTACCGTTTCGTTTCACGAACAATTTTCGCTTCATTTCGTATCTTTAACATATAAGCTTTATTTTAGAGTATTTTTTAATATTAGCGAATTAAACTGAAATTTCGTGTTTCGTGCCTTAAGGCGAAACTGGAACATTTCCTCATTTTGGTGTTTTATTAAAATACCGAAGCAATATTTTCAAAATCGGTTTTCGTACACAAGGTATCTTCTGATTTTTTTCGTTGTGGATTTTTTTTTCATTTTTTGAAGAAACCTTTTGAAAAAATGTTTCTGAAAAAATGTTTTTTTTTTGCAAAAATGAAAAAAAAAAAATCCACCATGAAAAAAAGTCAGAAGAATTCTTGATAGGGTGACGAAGGGTATTATCGGCAGGTTTGTTCTCTTCGTCATGGGGAGTTTTTGTGGGGCGAATTGCCTGAAATTACTGCATTTAACTCAACTTGGTTGGGAAGGATTTGAGGCCAACTCTGAGACCAACAGGTTTCATAAAAAAAAACCTATGACGAAGAGAACAAAACTGCCGAAAATACGTAAGTTCCCCTACTTTCGTTGAGTTTAAACATTTTTATTGATACTCCATAATAGTATTATGTGCGATTTTTTTTTAATTCATCCCTATATAAACAGAGCGTGTATTCAAAATTCATTTTCTATTGGAAAATTTGCAGTGGTAAACTGCGAGCTTTCCTTGCCAATTAATTTAGTACATTTATATATTGTGTCAGGATTGATGATATTCTCAACCCTGAAAAATCAAAATATCTAACTTAAAAATATTTACCAACTAGTACGAGTCGAAAAGCTCGTTATCGTATTACGCTGGAAATGTTCTGCACAAACTCTTTCGGAAAAGCTATTTTTTGCCTTTCTCATACACTACTGGAAAGGCTATATGTTCACTCCAAAAATTACTTTTTGGTAGAAGGCCCGGAAGATAGAGGTAGAGTTATACCAGTCAACTCAGTTCGAAGAATTGAGGGGATATCTGTGTGTGTATGCGTGTATGTTTGTTGACCAAAAAAAACTCACATCAGGGTTTTTACCTCAACTGATTTCAATGACCGACAGTTCATTAGACGTGGAATCAGGTCCAATTTTTTTCTCTTGAAAATGGTTCGGATAGGTCCAGCCATTCCGGAGCTATGACCATTTAGATGTTCCATACCGGTACCCCATTAAGGGGCCTGATATGAAAATGCTAAAAAGTCATATATGCTAAAAGACACATAAAACTGCGGCATTTTCGATAACCTGACGAACGATAAGCAATCGGTATTGTTCCGCATGCATGCGACATATCAAACCGCAGGTTTTTCGACAACCTGATGAACGTTAAGCAGGAAAATAGTCTCAGACCATATCTGAACCGGGATTGCTCCGGAATCGGTTCCGGTTGTCCCGCCGGATGTGGCTAAATATAAAAGCGAACTAAACCTATGCTTGCGACACATCAAATCGCGCTCTTTTTCGATATCCTGATGGACAATCGGCAAAAAATGGACTCAGACAACATTAGAAACTACCGGTAATATTCCGGAACTGGTTCTGGGTGTCCCATCGGAAATGGTCAAATGCAAAAGAAAACCTGATCCATACATGCGATACTTCAAATGGATTTTAGTTATCCTAAAGAACGGTTAACAAGAACCTGATGAACGGTAAGCAGGAAATAGTCGCAGACCATATCTGAACTGGAAGTGTCCTGGAATCAGTTCCGGGTGTCCCATCGAAAGTGATCAAATGTATAAAGGAATCAAACCCACGGGACACATCAAATCGGGGCTCTTTCGGTAATTTATTGAATGGTATGGAAGTAAATCGCATCAGGTAACATTATAGACTACCGGTAGTGTTTCAAAGCTGGTTCCTGGTGTTCCACCGCAAATGGTCATATGTTAAAGTGAATCATACCCATGTATGTGACATATCAAACTGCGACTTGTCACTAACTTGATGAACAGTGAGGAAGAAAATGAGCTCATACTGTATATACTGCCGTTCTACGCATAATTGTCCCATGTTATATGGGAGTCCCATATAACATGGGACAATCGGGCGTAAAACGGCAGTATACCTTGTGGTGTTACAGAACCAGTTTATGGTGCGCCACTGAAATTACGAAACTGAACCAAACCAAAGAAACGGATACTTCAAATCAATGCTTTTTTGACAACCTGATGATCGTTGTGTCAGGCCTATGGTAGAGAAACGGTTGAAGCCTTAAAATATGAAAAAGAACACAAGCTCAAGCCCGTCAGAACTGATCACACAATTTAAAAATCTTCTTTGCATTACATACTTCCAAGATAGGACAAAACCTGCTTATAAGATGTGGCGGGCACGAAAATGCTGTATATCTAAGGAAGTCAAGTAAATTCCCATTACAGTAAAATGGGGTATCTTTGATAATGCGGGTAACTTTGAAAGCGCTTCAGACATAGTATAGTTTATCTTTTATCTATGATTCCTTCAATTAGATAAGAAAAAGGCAAACGTAGATCAATTCTATACATATGAAAGTTCATCTTAAACGTTTTTTCATTAAAACCCAGTTTTAATCAACTTTTTGGGCAAAAAATAAAAATAGTTGATATTTTTGTCATTTGTCAACGCCTTCAAACAATCTGCTAGACGACTTTGTTTCAACTATGTTTTCAATGAATGAACTCTTAATCTCGATAGATCCATCATAGTAGATTCCAAATCTGAAGTGTGTTTTTACGAAATTAGAGCAATTTTGTAAATTGGGACATAGATCTTCATACACCGAAAAACGCCGAAAAGTATGCAATGCCATTGTAATTTCGTGTAGTTAAAACTGTGTCGTTCAAAGTTTGTTAATAATACCTTCAAAAACTACCCAAAAAAAGGAAAACTCACCATGAATAGTATGTAGTCATATGTAGATGTACCGTTGAATATACATTGTTTCAAAGATAATGATTTTTAATAGCTATTGATAGCTAAATTCACTGTTTTTTACTCAGTACTCACAAACTCATATTTAGGTGTAGAATTTAGTAAAAAACCTATGTTTTCATATAAAAATTATATCTGATATATTCCATAAGACCAAGCCCACTCATGGGCTCAATCAAGCGTTTTAACGTTAAGTAGAGCCCCGAACAAAGAAGCGAACCGCACCGGTCGCTGCTAAGTAGGGCTCGAAAGCGAAAAGTTTACGTACGGTTCGTAGCAGGGCTTAGAATATAGAGACACGCAAAGTACGGTCTCTATCCGTAGGCTCGTGCGCTCTCTCGCGTTTAGCTCTCTGGGTAGCGTAAAGAGGAGACGAAAGAACATGAGTATGGATTTGTTGCCCGGTATATAGTTTCTAGAGAATGATTTTCTTGTTTTGTAGGGTAAATCGCCAATTGTTGCACGGCTAAAAATTTGCCAATTATTGCACACCCCATAAGAAAAGCATGGAGTGTGCAACAATACGCGAGTTTTTAGTCGTGCAACAACTGGCAAATTACCCTATAGGTAGAAATTTATTTTAGTTTGCATCAAATATTCAAAAATTTTATTTTTACTTGCTTTGAAATTTTTAACCAAATAATATAATAGATCGTTACACGAATAACTCAACAAATTGTCTGACATACAATTGTGATAGAGTGACAATACAAACGCAGAAAAATAATAGGTTTAAATTGACAAGCTTTGCTTAAGTATGTTTTGAATAAAGTTTTCCCTTCTTCGCCAATTTTAGGATCATGCATATCGAAAATGTATTGATTTTCTCTTAAAATAGTTACGATTGTTCATAATCGCACTTTTAGTTTTTGATTCGGCCGATCGTTTCGAAACTTATATTTGAAATGTAGAGTGATTCAGTGAGTTTTGCTTTTTTAACACGTACATGCTTGAGCCGGGGTTTCTACGCTGCAATTAAAGTTTAGTTTCGCACATTTAGAAAAATGTCCAAATAAATAACTCGCGAAGTTCGTTCCGACAAGTTCCAAAATTATCGTCATCCGTCGCAGATTCCGGTAAGAAGATGTGCGTATTTTCTAACCCGAAAAGATACCATTTGACGGTAATAAGTGACCACAAGGTTTTCTTTCTCCACTTTCCGGGCTGAGATCCCCCGTTTTGAAAGAGCTGTGCCTCGCGTTTCGTTTTGTCGTGTATATTTCGAAAAAGGCAAAGGAGTTTTGGTTTGGTTGCTTTTTTTTTTAAAGTGGTCGTCAGTGGGTGGTTTATTAAATATAAATTTGAAAATATAAATTAAATAAACGAGACATTAGGAAGAAAGTGTGCAAAAAAAAATCTGCGACATCCCCATGTGAATAACACTGATCATACAGAATAGGAGGTTCGACATTATTTAGATCTATAAAAACAACCCAACAATAGGGGAGATTTTTCCAATATTACACATTTTTTATTCATAGCTCTATTATACACATTCTTATATATTTAAAACATATTCATCAACATGTAATCTGGATCGTTTGGTATACGCATCCTTCCTCCCCTGTAAATTCGAGAAGTACCTTGCCAAAAGAAAATATTCTGTACTCCAAGTATTTCGAAGAACACTTTGCGCGTAAATACAACGCAATAGACCTGTCCGCTTTGATGTATGTGTCCTGATATGCTGCAAGCATCAATATTGACAAGAAAAGTAACACGATTGCTTTCCAGGGTGATTCCGCGTACTGGCTGCGTATATATAAGATTAGATTTGAGTAGTTATGATTTTTCAAAGATGCTTTGACTGTATCTAACTCAATTCAGATATCATAGAAACACTACAGTTATTTTTTTTGTAAACACAAACTTTAATCATACCGATAAAAATCTAAAAAAATGTAGTTGAGCTGCCAAGTTTCATCAATTAAAATGGGTGGTGTGCAGGACTGCCATATTGTAGGTTCCTCGTTATAGAAAAAGCAAGTTTTGGATGTTAAAATACAACAAATGTTGTATGAAGTGCCAAAAAAGAGAGTGGGCTCACTATGTACTTTCACAAATACGCAGTCTACTTCAAGCGCATAGGATCTGCTTCCAACAAAATATTCATATACCAGTATATAAAATATCGCAATATATATTAAGATTTACGATTGATGCTTTGTAACTAAAAAGTTGTGACTGAGTATAGAATTAGCTGATGTTAAAATACACGTTTATGAAAAAAGGTTGCGCAAGCTTATCGCAGACTGTTAGAAGACAGCTTCTACTATGACCAGGATTCAAGAATTTTGACCTACGCGAAGTTGCAAAGGAGACAACTACGTAATAAATGTGTTGGAAATGCAAGGGATGTAATTATTCAATAAATCTAATTATTAAAAAAGATGCTCAAAATCTCAAATTCAGATAAATTTCTTGCGAGAAAGGCAACATGGATATCGAAGAGATGGATATTATTTTAGATAAAAATTCAACCTACTTGTATGCAACAAACATATAATTTAAAAAAAGATTGCTTGAATCCGGGATTAAATACAATCATACATTATTGAGAAAATGATATCTTGAAACGCACCAAAACTGGTACAAATCTCCAAGGGAATTATTTATTTGAGTTCAATTTTTACTAAAAGTTTTCAGTCTTATCCAAAACCCCTTCTTTCAAAATATGAGCACAGATTATTATACTGAATAAGATTTGCAATAACACCATAGAAATATTGCGATGATTTACGGAAGTGCAAAAAACCGATGGTACGGATAGAATAGAGACCACCGGTGCGGAAAGGCGACCGATCATTATTTTACTCACATGGAAACGAACGACCGGTGCGAAAATGGGTGGATAACGAAATTAAAAATCGTTAACGACGTGCTGTTGCGTGTGTAGTGTTAAGCCCACGAGTGGGCTTGGTCTAACGACGTGCTGTTGCGTGTGTAGTATTAAGCCCACGAGTGGGCTTGGTCTAAGGCTTCTCTCATCATGTACATACTCCTAAGCTTTCAATCTGTAATTGGTTTTTAAGTGTTGATGTGTTTTCAGGGCACTATCAAAGTTACCCCAAAATGAAAGTCTGATTCTCGCTCATATGAAAAACTAAAAGTCACCCAATATATTTAAGATTATCGGATCTTTAAATTGCAATTGATAACTGATACCCCAGTACTTGTTTTCAAAATATAAAACTAGGGGGAATACTGTTTCATGGGCCCATATAGCCGAGGCGGTAAACGCACGGGTATTCAGCATGACCATGCTGAGGGTGACGGGTTCGATTCCCGGTCGGTCCAGGATCTTTTCGTAAAGGAAATTTCCTTGACTTCCTTGGGCATAGAGTATCTTCGTGCCTGCCACACGATATACACATGCAAAATGGTCATTGGCAGAGGAAGCTCTCAGTTAATAACTGTGGAAGTGCTCATAGAACACTAAGCTGAGAAGCAGGCTTTGTCCCATTGAGGACGTTACGCCAAGAAGAGAGAGAGAGAGAGAGAGAGACTGTTTCATGGGAAAATTATTAAGAAAATTCGCTGAAAAACTATCAAAGTTACCCCGTTTTACGGTACGAAAAAACCCTGGACCGACCAGGAGTCCAACGCCTCACCCTTAGCATGATCATGTTGAAGACACGTGCACCTACTGCATTAGGCCCACAATAATTTAAAATTCCTGAATTTTAAATATACAATAGGATCAACGTTTTATGGGGAAAATAAAAATTGATCGCATAAACCCAGAACAAAGTTTATTCAAACCAGTCTACAGTAACTGCACAAAATTTGGGTGCCATTAGTTGCATCTCCTCCATGCTCACCATTGGGATTGAAATATGAATGGGGGGTAATTTTACTTTTCTGCATTTTTCTTATAAGAAAGTCAAGTTTTGTAGGGAAAGTCTAACAATAAAATAAAGCCTAGGCTGAACAGAAAATACTTCGTCGAATATCGTTAAGTGATCTGACGCTTGTGTAAAGTTCATAACCATGGTTGTAATTATTGTATCCATATTGATCGGCCTTTAATGGTTGTGAAGGTGGTCAGCAGGCAACTAATGGGACAGATTTTCCCATTATAGTTGTTTTTCTAAATCAAGTATTATCATGATTCGAAAACACTTTCGCCTACGTCAATGGATATATCATGAATACCTATAGGACGAGAAAGGCACTCTCACCACTAGGTGGATTAATCTGTTTTTTTTTTCAATAATTCAAAAGTCTTTTAGAATAAGATGCAGTCTAAGGAGTTTGTTTTAAATTCAAGACTGTGATTTCAATAAATAAAAAAAAAAACAAAAAACAAAAAAAAAAATGTGTGGGATACCAATTCTACATGAATGTTTGGGGGTCTCCTGTTAGCCTAGTGGATAAGGTTCTGGATCGCCAATCCGGAGACGGCGGGTTCGATTCCCGTTCCGGTCGGGAAAATTTTCTCGACTCCCTGGGCATAGTGTACCATTGTGCTTGCCTCACAATATACAAATTCATGCAATGGCAGGCAAAGAAAGCCCCTTCAATTAATAACTGTGGAAGTGCTCCGAAGAACAAGAAATTGAAGAGAGACCAGCCAAGTTTCAGTGGGAACGTAGAGCCATAAAGAAGAAGAAGATGAGTGTTTCCACCTCCGCCATCATATTTTTTTCAGACCTATTGGCGAGAATTCCGCTAAAAAAAACTCAAAGCAAAACTAGAAGCATTTCCTCATTTTCTGGTTTTGCATTTTTCATAAGATAACAGAGCAACATTTTCAAAATCGTTTTCTATACACAATTAGAGAAAGGATCAGGGTATCTCCTCAGTTTTTTTCTAGTAAAAAAACGTTTATCAGTTTTTCAAGGCTTATTTTTTCCAAATTGTGTATAAAAGTGATATTTGCAAACTTAGTAATCAATACAGAATTTTAAGAATCCAAATAGTTGCATGATGCTTTTTTTATTGAAAAACATCGAGTTCTTTTACCTGATCCACAAGTTAAGAAACTAAATCCACTCATCCCGTCACCCTGCATCAATAAATCCCAAAAGTCACGTTCTTCAGAGAAAGAGCCCATTTGAATTTCCCCTTCGTCCTTTTCTCGACAGTGCACATTATTATGACCGGTCGGTTTGATGTCCAATGTTGTTGTGTGTTTCGCAACTGGAGCGCAATCAAAACAGTTGCTCCCGGGAGTGGTATTTTTCCCCGAAAGTGGCGGGCAGGGGGGACTCCACAGCCACCCGGTTCGTTCGTTAGTTCACCCCTACCCCTACCCGTGGAAAGGTTTATGATAATTAGAAATCGAGGTTTAGGATTTGGGCTGGCCCGAGCTCCGAGGCTGAGCTATCATCAACAACACTGACTGTTTGGCTAGCTGGCTGGCTGGAATGCTGCGGGGTGGAGTCCTTTCCGGATTGTTGTGAAAATGTGCGATGTTATTTTAGGACTGCGCCCCGGTGCTGGTTGTGGTGGTTTATGCTGCTGATGGGCAATGCGGTATTATTGCAGCAGCATGTTTTGCTAGGTATTGCTGCCCTGCTGATGATGTTGTTTGATGTGGATTGGAAGCGATGATGATTTTACAATATTTGCTCGAAGGTAGTGTTTGAAATTGGAAACGGATGGGATACCGGTGGAGTTTGGAGGTGTGTCCCGAGTGGTGATGGGAAATTCGATATTGAAATTTGCTCTGTTTGGATGAACTGAGTAAATTTAACCGATTCGCATAGGAATGGTGGAAATGCAAATACCTAGTGCTGTATTTGAATATGCTGAAATATTATAAAATGTTTCAGTGCAGACTCTACTACGTAATGAAACATTTGTCATGCGACAATTATCATTTTACTTTTACGAGCTGCAATCGGCGCGACCGTAATTATGATTCATTAGCATATTTTATAGATTTATGAATTATTTCCGTTCAATTGGAATCGTCGCTCTGCCAACCACGAAACTACCAATCGATAGTCATAAAATGAACATTAACCCGCTTCCACTAAAACGCCAACTTTATGATTCGGAATTAGCTCACACAGCAGCTGCTCGCTCACCCGTTCGCCTAACCTTGAACTAATCTCCATCATAAACATCACATAATCCGTTGACATCCCGAGTCGACACCCGCCTCGATTCATTGTGCGCGCCCATAAGGCACGGATCACCCCCTCGAGTTATTAGCAGTCCAAATAAAACTAAATTGTGTGCGAAGTGATTACTCCGTTTCTACCTCTCTCTCTGCTCGAAAACTTCAACCCGCACAACGCCACCGAAAAGCTAAAGTGTCACGTTTTTGCTACAGCAACCACCACCACCACCGCCACCCTATGCATCCTTTCGTCATTCCGGGTTGTTTTCCGTTCCTCCGTCCGAGACTATTCCCTCGAGGGACCTTCCGAACCAAAACAACGCACTTTTGTGAAGCGAGCGCGTGCCAACACAAATCAAGCGGGGTAACAACACCCCCGAGAAGGCAACGCAACGGCTGGGTAGGTAGTAGAACCCAGATGGCAGTCAACTTGGCAAGATTGTGTTTAACCCCGGAGGGAGACTGGTTACGTTTCGGAGCAGTCCCGGTCGGTGAAATCCATTGTAGGTTGGCAGCCTTCAAAAAATGAGCCTCTCTCGCTAAGACTGCTAGAGGGGTTTATGGGGCGAGCAAACATAAATGAAAACATTTTCCCGAAATTTTTAACCCAACCAGCCAAACCTGCCCGTCGTCTGGGCTGAGGAAATTCTGTGATGAACGAAGGAACGTTTTATCGCGGTAATTTCTTTCTGGCTTGCAGTCTTGTGTTGGCTCACGAAACAGTTATTATTTTTGCTCCAACGTTTCGATTCTGGTTTGGATCTTCGTCAGGGGATCTGAATATGTATTTAAGAAGAGGAAGGGTGCATCCTTCAGCGATTTCTCCATATTTTCCTGGAAGAATTTCGCTGGATCTGGAATTATTCGAAGTATTTCTGCAGAATCTCTTCTTGGAACTTTTTCAGTAAATTTTACCAAAGATTATTCAAAAACTAATTCAGCAATTCCTTGAAAGTGTTGTAGAAGGATTCCTTCAATAATTCGTCCAGAAACTACTGCATACATGGATTCCTTCAGGTTTTATTTTCCAGTAATTCCTAGAAAACAAGCTCTCCTGGGATTTCCTAAGGAATTCCTAATGGAATTCCTGCAGCAATTCTTCCAAGGATTCACTTGGAAATTCCTTCTGTAATTCTTTCAGAAACATCTACAGAGATTATTTAAATAAAATTTCCAAGAAATCCTCCAGGAACGCTTCCTGGGATTCCTGCAGGAATTTATCCAAGACATCCATCAGAAACTGTTTAGGGTTGGGAATGCGTCCAGGATTCCTCCTGGGTTTTCCAGGAGTTCCTCCAGGGATTCCTTCAGAAATTGCTACAGTGATTTTTTCAGGAGTTTCTTCCACAAACTCTTCTCAGGATTCCTTCAGGCTTTCTTCAAGAATTCCTTCTGCGATTTCTTCAGTACTTCTTCCTGGAGTTTCTTCAGAAACTCTGCCTTCCCTCAGCATTTTTTTTTTCTGGGATATCTTCAGGAATTGTTTCTGTGATACCTCCAGGAATTCCTCAAGGGATTCCTCCAGAACTTCCTCTGAGGATTTCTCCTTGAACTTCTACAGAAATTCTCTAGGAATTCTTCGATTTGTTGCAGAAGTTCCTCCAGAAATTCCTGCTGCGATTTCTATGGGAATTCGCCCTAGGATTTATTTTAGCATACATCTAGGGTCTAGGTATTCCTCCAGGAATTCCTTCAAGGTCCTTCGTAAATTCCTTCAAAAACTCTTCCAGGAATTACCCCAGAAATTACTCAAGAAATTCCTACAGCAATCTCCGCATGAATTTCTCCAGGAAATCCTTTACGAAATCCTTCAGAAAAACTTTTATGAATTTCTCCATCGATTTTTCCTGCAAAGATTCCCTCAGAAAGTCCTCTAGGGTTTCCTCCGGGGATTTCATCTTTGATTGTTCTAGGAATTCATCTAAGAACTTCTCCAGGCATATATCCAGGCAGAGCTTCAAGAATCCCACCAGAGATTACTCCAGGAATTGCTTCGGAGTTTCTTCCAGGAATTTCACCCGTAATTTCTCCAGGAATTTATTCAAAGATTCTTCCAGAGATTCCTCCATGAGTTCCTCCAGGGATTTCTCCTCAAATTTCTCCAGCGATTCCCACAGAGATTCCTTCATGATTCCAAGGATACCTCCAAATATTCGTCCAGCGTCTCCTTCAGGCATTCCTCAAGGATTACCTCCAGAGATTCCTGCAGAAATTGCTTCAGGGATATCTCCAGGAATTTCTCCAGTGATTTCTCCAAGAATTCCTTCATAAATTTCTCTAGGAATTCCTCAAGATAATTCTTCAAAAATTTTTCCATAGATTCCTTCTAGAAGTGCTCTAGCGATTCCTCCAGAAATTCTTCCAGGAGTTTATCCAGTGATTCCTTACGGAAAAGATTTTTTTCCGGGGATTCTTCGGGTAAACTTTCAGAAATTTCTCCATGAATTTCCCTGAGAATCATCCAGGAACTGTTTCGGAAGTTCTTCCAGGGATTACTACAGGCGTTTTTACTGTTCCTCATCGTAAATGAAGAGATCCTGGTTGATGCGATTGACCGTGAACCAAATCGTGGATTGCTGTGGCAACCCACTACCATGGAGCACCCTAATGACTTCGAACTGGCTGATGACGTTGCTCTCCCAGCTCAACGGCGCTCTGATATGCAGAGCAAGCTCGATGATCTTGCCAATCGCTCCTCAGCGGCAGGTCTTACCATCAACGTCAACAAGACCAAATCGTTGGATGTAAACACGGTCAACCTTTCCAGCTCTACGCTAGCTGGACAATCAGTTGAGAATGTTGAAAGCTTCCAATATCTTGGTAGCCAAATGGCGGCCGATGGCGGCACCATGATCGACATAGGTACACGGATCAAGAAGGCGAGGGCTGCTTTTGCAAGTTTAAGAAATGTATGGAAAAACAACCAGATCAGTCGACGCACATAAATCCGAATTTTTAACTCGAACTTGAAATATGTGCTGCTATACGCTAGTGAAACCTGGTGTGTATCAGCGGAGAACACGCAACGGCTGCAGGTCTTCATCAATAGATACCTGCGGTATATAATTCGTGCATGGTGACCTCATAATTGGATCTCCAACGTGGAGCTCTATCGTCGATGTCATCAAAAGTCGATAGCGACAGAAATTCGGGAGCGAATGTGTTGGTGGGCCGGCCACTCTCTACGCAGGGGCGGCAATGAAATCTGCAAACAAGCGTTAGACTGGAACCCAGTAGGACATCACAGCAGAGGCAGACCCAGAGGCGGCGCAGGCTCAATAACGAAATCAAGCAAGTCGACATAAATTTGACCTGACCACAGGTCAAGGCGAAGGCTGGCAATCGCCCAGGATGGAAATCTTTCAATTCGGCCCTCTGCACCACCGCACCGTGGGTGCCCAGAACTGAACGTAAGCAAGTATCCAAACTCTTCAAAAAATTATCCATTGATTTTTTTAGGAGCTCTTCTAGCGATTCCTCTAGGAATTTTTCTAGAGATGTTTTGAGGGTGTTTCTTTTAGAACGTCCTTCAGGGATTCTTCTTAACATATTGTGAAGAGACTCCTTCAGAAATTCTCCCGAGAAGGGCTTCCTTTAACGATTGTTCTAGGACTAATCCTAGGATTCCGTCAGGAATTTCACCACTCCTTTCAAATTTTTGGGATTCCATAAGAAATTCTTACAATAAGTTCTCTAGGGATTCTTCCAGTCATCACACATGGCACAGAAGACTCATGGCAGTGCTGGTTTGGTTTGCGCAGAAGTCACTGTGAATTACTTGGAACAGATAAGTACTTGCATGCTAGAAGTGCTATTCTCCAGGAAATTTTTCAGGAACTCAACTCTCTTGAAATTATTCCAGAGTTTCCTCTCGGAAATTCTCTAAGAAATATACACTGGAACCTCTTTTTATGCACATGGTTGGGGGTGCATAAATTTCCAAAAGCAAAAAGAGGAAAATTTGTGCATTACGTTTGGGCTTCAATGAGGGAATCTAGTTCATGAGGATAGGTCTTGCTCCTTGACTTTTGAGATGGGGCTAAGGGGGTTTCCTAAAAGTTCCTAGAGAGCCCCAAAATGGGAGTTCCAACCCGAGCAAAGTCCAACAACAAAATAACAGCAAATCGAAAACATGATTTGTATTCTGCAACAAATTGAAATCACATTTTGATATCAGTTTATCTTTACTTTATTTGATTTTAAATTTTGTTTTCGGTTTGCTGTTATTTTAAATTATTGTTAATATTAAGTGTAAGAATAGTTTTGAATTTTTTAGTAAACTATGTAAAGTACTTCTAGGGGTATATCATCAGTGCAATCATATTATTGCATTTATGATTTGATATCAACCAAAAAACTATACATTTAACGATTTTTCATTTTTCTTGCGCTAATAACAAAACCAGTTATCAATTTGCTTTCATTGATATCTGGAATTGTTTTTAATTCGCTGTCACAGGAACGTTTTTCAGCTCTCATTTTTGATGTTTTAACCATTCAAACGACCAAAACGACAACAACCTGAGTTATCAAAATTGGCAATATCACAACATCAAAATTAGTTTTCAATTTGCTATCAGACTTTGCTCGGGAAGGGACTTCAGAGGTGATTCAGGTATTGTTTCAGGGGATCTCAGGAGTCTTGAAAGGGCGTTACAAGGGATTTGAGGGAAGTTTTAAGGTTTTTCAGGATCAACTCAGAGAGTTTCAAGGGGTTACAGGAACATTTTAAGGGCGTTCCTAGAGGTTTTAGGGTCGTTCGATAGCAGTTTAGGTGCGTTTCAGAGGGTTTCTGGAGTCTATTGAAGGCGTCCAAAGGGGTTTCATATTGGTTATGATGATTTGAAGGGCGTTCCAATGGGATTACGGAGGTTTCAGGGGCGTTTCGAGGGGCTTCAATGATAGGGCATTTCAGGGGCGATTAAAAAGATATTATGATGGGGTCTCTGAAAACCCTCTGAAACTTTCTGAAATGCCTCCGAAACCGCCTTAAGACGCACTTGGACCCCATGCTAAGCACGTGAGACCCTCGGACACCCCCGAAAACATATATGTATCGCTCCCAGAACAAATCGAAAATCCTCTGGAACTTTCTGCAATGCTTTCGAAAACCCTCTAATAGTGTTTATAATGTTACATTGATGGGCAACATAATAACTTCTAAAATTTTACTTCAAACAATTCCCTTACGAACGAATTGTCGTCCTAAACATTGCATTTTTTACAATGATTTAAAACAGTTTAATTGCTACATTAGTTAACAGTTTGAAAAGCCTCTTCTAGTGCTCCTTCTAGGCTAGTTTATCTCGGGACCCACGTTTTACTTCCCTTTCGAAGGAAGAACCCACTGTTTGTGAGTTTGTCGGGAGTGGGATTCGATCCCAGGCCCTCGGCGTGATAGTCAAGTGTTCTAACCATCACACCAGGTCTGCTCCACTTCTAGTGCTTGTCTTTCCAACTGGCATTTAAAGGGGTTATTAAGCGGTTTCCGTGAACCATTAGTTTTATTGTTCGTTTTATAAATTTGAACATGAAAATCTCGTATAGAGCAGAGGAAACCTTTAAATGTTGATTAGGGCAACTCACATTCACCCAAGTTATTTTGACTCGTGGGTTGCCACATGCTGCGAATTTTTCTATCACTACTGTATACCTAATAATCACCAAACCTTATTATAGCCCTAACCATGTCACCAATTAAATTACCTTCATTCCCATCTAAATTACCAACGTTTTCCCATTCGTGCAATGTTTTGCTACATTAAATTTGCAAAACGTTTCACCAATTTGGTCCCTTCGTTGTCGTTCTACCTACCACCTGCTCAAAGGGCAGTTCTCGGAACAACCCCCTCGTCCGTTGCCAATTGTAGGTCGAACGCGTGCCGGCATTAATTGGTCGAATGTTCCTCCCCCCGTTCCATTCCTGATTCCGAACACCCTCACCTATCTCGTCATCGCAGCTAGCATTGCTCAACCAGTCAACCAACGCAACGCACCCGCATTGTACCGGTCGTCGGTCGTAGCTAGGTATTGTCCGTGTGTCCAACACCCTGGTCAGATCGCACAATTTCAATTCAAGAAACGTGCCCCCTTCTCTCTCTTTCTGTGTCTCTGACAAACCTTGCTGACCATCGCATCGATGCCGGTAAGTGCGGTGCCCGGAGCCATGGGCAGCCGCAACAATATTTCCAACCATTATGACTGTTTATGTGATGGACTTTATGTTTCCGAAAACACTAGGACTCGGGGACTAATCGACCAACTGCCGGCCGGGGTACATTTGAACTGATGGGACAGCAATGGTTACACGGAGGAAACTGCACAGTCCATTTCAAACAGAACAAATTATCTGTTATTTCTTATTAGCATCTGATCACTTCGTTTTTATAGTTCTTTATCATATCTCATGTGATCGAAGAATATTCAAGCCCCAAACGATAAAAAAAAATAAATAAAATTTATGTTTTCCTACATTAACTTCCACGTAAACTTCAAATGAGTATAGCGTTGTCCAAACGTCCAATGCCAAATTGAGCTCAATTCTTTGTTTTCACATTCACACCTACTTACCAGCTCAGCTCTACGACAAACAATTTAAACAAACAATTTTTGGTGCCCATGTTGATCCTAGTAAAGTGTAATCCTCATACAAAACGGGCATTCTATAGTTAAATTGGAATCAAACAAAAATAATGTGTAAACACCAGTGCAGCGCCTTTTGTGTCGTTGTCACCAGGAGTTTCAGTCAACTCAGAAGGGAGACTTTTCCAGCTTGCTAATGTACCTATACCAGAAGCACTTAGGTTTAGGTCCATCCTCTATGTGGGGGATGCTAGAATCATAGCCTTTGTTTTTCGGGGATCGTTGAAAATGGTCGCAGTTCTCCGGTGAGCAAGACAGCAGCCAAATGAGAAGTGGCACCTGCTTCCATCCGTCGTCGTTGTCGTCGTCACTGGGATGGACAGACTAGAGTTCTGAAGTGGTGTTAAGTTGGAGTTGCAACGCGGTACTTGTTTCCTAGCACTTAAGGGGATGAATTTTTCATGAGGGGAAAAGGATTAAGGGAAAGGAAAGGGTTACTTTTTCGAAGGGTTATTGGTATGGGCTGAATTTCTTTGGGGAGGTGGTAACGCGAAATCTTTTGACCATAAATTTGAAAACGGAAAATTTTGAAATTTAAATAAGAGATTAAGCTGAAATCGTACCACTAAACCGCGTGTAAATCCAAGTACCACCAAATGTAGCCAAAAATTCCGCTTTCCATGACAAATGCACTTTCAACTTCCACGAATCTCTGATAAAGTTCCGAATGGAACTTCTGACTGTTCAAGAGGCTAACAATAAGAATTGCTGTAAATTCATACATAAGTTCCAGCAAGGCTAATTATCAGCCTCTAATACAGCCTAAAAAATGCTTAAGATGCTCCCAGCCAACACGAAGTCGTATATGGTGTATAAAAGGTTTTTTAAATGGAGGCGATATGCGTACACCTTGTCCAATAAGTTCTCATACAAAATCAAAATGAATTCATTTCACACCTGTCATTAGGATTTTCAAAGTAAATTTATTTACTTACCATCTAACACTGACCAAACACGGTATATGTTCCTTTGGAATGAAATGTCCTTTATCCTTCTCTGCTGATCGCTTATGTGTCGTAAGTATATTTCAGCTGGCACGCACGCCATTTAATTGATATTTCGTCTCATTTTAACGAGTAATGGTTATAAGTTTAAACAAATTAGGTTCCTGTCCTCACCATTGACAGTAGCAACTAGACCTGTGCGCCGACGCCAGCACTTTTTGTCCCACGCCGACGCCGACCGACGTATCAGCGGCGCGCCATATGTCGCTGTTTATCACGCCGCCGATTTTCATTTATAATAAAACTAAGTTTATATACAGTTGAGATAACATATTCTCACGATCACTGTCATGAGAGTTTGACTGGAATAATTGATTTCTCATCACCGATTTTCTCATCTATAAATGTAATACGATCATTGGCGAAAGAGAAAATAAATGATTCATTTTCAATTACTTTTGCTGTAGTAGACGCTAATCAAAACCATTCTCTAGCAGATTACCATGAGAATTGTTTTGTGAATTTGGAAATAATACTTTTAAGTGAATATCAATAAAAAATTCAATCGCTAAAGTTATGTCCTAGGTTATGTCCTTATGATGTTACAATTGAAAACAGTACGTCCCAACAATTTAAAGTACTGTGATGAACAGTCAGCAAGAAAACAGTCTCAGACCATATCTGAACCGGTAGTGTTCCGGAACCGGTTCCGGGAGTCCCACCGGAAGTGGCCAAATATGAAAGTGAACCAAATCCATGCATGCGACACATCAAATTGCGGCATTTTGGATAACCTGATGAACAATCAGCAAGAAAACAGTCTCAGACCATATCAGAACCGGTAGTGTTCCGGAACCGGTTCCGGGAGTTCCGCCGGAAGTGGCCAAATATAAAAGTGAACCAAATCCATGCATGCGATATATCAAAGCGCGACTTTTTTGATAACCCAATGAAAGGTTGGCATAAAAAAAGACTTGGCATAAAAAAAACGTCCCAACAATTTATAGTCTGGTCATTAGAGCTTTGGTCTGTCTATTTGTTCTTTGCACTGTTAAACAAACTCGTTAAAAGACTCGTATTAAGAACTTCTGTAGAAACCCAAAGAGAATTCTAGGGTGTCCTTTCAAATACGAAACTCCTAAAACTGTTTGCCTTTCTCGTACACTAAGTGTACTGGAAAGGCTATATGTTCACTCCAAAAACGACTTTTTGATAGAAGGCTCGGAGGGTCAAGTCACATATACCAATTAATTCAGCTCGACGAATTGAGGTGATGTCTGTGTGTGTGTATGTGTGTGTGTGTGTGTGTGTGTATGTGTGTGTGTGTGTGTATGTGTGTGTGTGTATGTGTGTGTATGTGTGTGTACAAATAAATTCACATAACTTTTTGGCAGTAAACCTCAACCGATTTTAATGACCGACGGTTCATTCGACGCGGAATCTGGTCCCATTGTTTCCTATTGAAAATGGTTCGGATCGGTCCAGCCGTTCCGGAGTTATGGCCATTTACGTGTTCCGGACCAGTACCCTTGGAAGGGGCCATACATAAAAATGTAACAAACACATACATGCGACACATCAAAATGCGGCATTTTGGATAACCTGATGAACAGTCAGCAAGAAAACAGTCTCAGACCATATCTGAACCGGTAGTGTTCCGGAACCGGTTCCGGGAGTCCCACCGGAAGTGGCCAAATATGAAAGTGAACCAAATCCATGCATGCGACACATCAAATTGCGGAATTTTGGATAACCTGATGAACAATCAGCAAGAAAACAGTCTCAGACCATATCAGAACCGGTAGTGTTCCGGAACCGGTTCCGGGAGTTCCGCCGGAAGTGGCCAAATATAAAAGTGAACCAAATCCATGCATGCGATACATCAAATTGCGGAATTTTGGATAACCTGATGAACAGTCAGCAAGAAAACAGTCTCAGACCATATCTGAACCGGTAGTGTTCCGGAACCGCTTTCGGGAGTCCCGCAGGAAGTGGCCAAATATAAAAGTGAACCAAATCCATGCATGCGATATATCAAAGCGCGACTTTTTTGATAACCCAATGAAAGGTTGGCATAAAAAAAGACTCATACCATATCTGAACCGGCAGTGTATCGAAACCGGTTCCGGATGTCCCGCTGGAAGTGGTCATATATTAAAGTGATCCAAACCCATGCATGCGGCACATCAAACTACGGCATTTTCGATAACCTGATGAGCAGTTAGCAAGAAAACAGTCTCAGACCATATATGAACCGGTAGTGTTTCAGAACCGGTTTCGGGTGTTCCGCCGGAAGTGGCCGTATATAAAAGTTGACAAAACTCTTGCATGCGGCAAATCAAATCACGGCTTTTTCGACAACTTGATGACCGGTTATTGAGGAAGTAGGCTAAGACCACATTATGGACTGTCAGTAGTGCCGAAACTAGTTCCCTCCGAAAGAGGCTAAATATAAAATTGAACCAAACCCATGGCTTTTTTGATAACCTTATAAACTTTAGCAAGCAAATAGGCTCAGACTATTTAAGAGACTATCGGTAGTGTTTCGCAACCGGTTCCGGGCCGGAAGTGACACCAAACCCACGCATGTGATACCTCAAATCACGGCTTTTTAGGTAACATGATGAACAGTTGCAAGAAAATAGACGCAAGCCCTATCAGTGTGTTACGGAACTGATTACGGGTGTCCCGCCAGAAATGATCATATGTAAAAGAAAACCAATACATGCGACATATCGATGACTTATTCAGTAACAAGATAAACGGTTAACCAACAAATAATCTCAGACCATATTTGGGAGAACCGGTAGTGTTCCAGAACTGGTGACAAGACGAGTAACGCGTCGGAAGTGGTAAAATATAGAAAGGAACTAAACCGTAGCGGCGTTTTTGATAATCTGATGAACGGTCAACAAGAAAATAGTCTCAGGCCACAGTAGTTTGGAATTGGTTGCGGGTGTGATTTGATAGAAGTGAACCAAAACCATGCATGCGATACATAAAATCGCGGCATTTTCAAAAAATTGCCGAACGGTTAGCAAGAAAATAGCCTCAAATCACATCAATTTCCGGCTTTTCAGGTCACGTGATGAACAGTTGACAAAAACATAGTCTAAGACCATATTTGAGACAACCGGAATCAGTTCCAGGTGTCCCGCCGGAAGTAGTCAAACGTAAAATTTAACCAAACTCATGCAAGCTGCACATCAAATAGCTGAATTATAAAGGTTAACAAAATAAATGTCAAAGCGATAAATCAAATTGTGGCTTTTTTGATAGCATGTAAACGTTGGGTAAGATTATAAATGAAGAAATGATCGAAGTCGTCATATATGCGAGAGAACGAAATCGTGACCAAAGCGAGCTCTTCAAATCACACCATTTCAGATTCCTGCGGTGTAAATGTATAGTAGGATGGATCAACGTTTTATATAAAAATATAATTTAATCGCATCAACCTTATACAGTTTTTCAATCTCCAATCTCCTTATGCTTCTAAAATTACTGCTCACAATTTTGGTGCGGCTGATTGAGCCCTCACTCTTCTCATTGCGATTGAAATTTGAATGGAAAATCTATATTTTCTGCATTTTCCTCGTAGGAAGGTCAAATTTTACATGAATCGTGTTACCAATGATAATAAAATATAGCCTAAAGTGTGCTGAAATGAACATTGGCGAAGATCACAAAGTGATCTGTGATTGTGAATAAAGTTAACCTTCTTCAAGCATTACATGACGCTCACCCCGCTGCCGTAGTGGATGGAATGGGGTCACAATGACCCCAATACACGACTAGGGTTAAGGTGGTCAAGCAGTTAACTGAGAGGTCTGATCTTTTTCTGCTCTGTTTTGTTGTTGAACATATTATCGGAATATGTATCATTAATAAGTTTCGAAAATCGATGATGGCTTTGTTAAAATTGTTGCTAGTGTAAAGTGTTTTCAGGATTCAGGAACATTTTGGCTAACGTCGAAGAAAAGTTTATGAGTACATATTCGACGAGAAAGGCACTATCACCACTAGGTGGATTAATCTGGGTTTTTTTTTCATTTTTTGTTAAATTACATTCTTTATTCATCATTTACATATATCTAGAAGTTTCATCAGAGATTCTTCTAGAAGGATTCAGTGATGCGTCCAGGAGATCTGCAAGGGGATACCCCCAGTTTATTCTTCAGGGATGCCTCAAGGCGTTCCATCATTGATTTTTTTTCAGAAGATCTCTCTGGAAGGTCTTGACAGGAGTACCATTAGGGATAGCTTCAGAAGTTCCTTCAGAAATTCTTTCAGGAGGATTCAGATTGCTCAGGGAGATCCTTCAGGGATCACATCGGGATTTTCATCAAGGGTTCCAAAAGGAATCCTTTCTAGCATCCCTCCTGAAATTCCTTCGGGGATTTCTCTTAGAATTACTTCGGGATGCCTCATGACAATTTTTCAGAGATACTTTCAGGAGTTCTTTCAAGGATTGCTCCAGAAGTTCTTTTGGTGATCCCTCCAGTAGTTTGTTCAGGGATCTCCTTAATAGCTCTGGGAAGATTCAGGGATGCCTCCAAGTGTTCATTAGAAATTCCTTCAGAAGTTCTCTAAGCTATTTAAACAGGAGTTCTCTCAGGTCCTTCCAGAAGTCCCTTCAGAGAACTTTTCAAGAGGATTCATAACTGCCTACTGGAGATCCATCAAAAATTCCGTAAGAAGTTTCTTCCGGAGTTCCTGCAGGAGGTCTTTGGAAATAAGTCTAGGCGCCGTCCACAAACTACGTAACGCTTCAGGGGGAGGGGGGAGTACAGCTGAGCGTTACGACCCATACAAAGTTTTTAAGGTATTCATACAAAAAAGCGTTACGGAGGGGGAAGGGGGGGTCAAAAATTGTCGATTTTAGCGTTACGTAATAAATGGATGCTGCCTTAGGAGTCCCTGCAGGGATTCCTTTTAAAGTTTCTCTAGAAACTCCTACAGAATTTCCTTCAAAAATACCAAGGCGGAGATATCCACCGTGGAGAATTCAGGGATTCCTCCACAGGGATTACCAAGGGCATTCCTATATAAAAGTTCCTTTTAAAATTCCTTTAGGATATCTTCAGGAGATTCCTCGAAAAGTTCCTTCAAGAATTTTTCCATGAGTTTTTCCAGGGATCGCTCTTGGGGTTCTTTCAGATTGTAGAGTGAAATTGAGATTTTTTCAGGAGGACTCACGGACGCCTCCAGGGGTTACATTAGAGATTTCTGCAGAATCTCTTTCAGGAATTCTTACAGGAGATCCTTCAGAGAATCTTGTGGGAGTTCCTTCAATAGTTTCCTAAGGATTATAATCAAGCATATCGCCAATATCCTTGAGGGATCTTTCATTGAGTTCCTACAAGTATTCCTCCAGGTTTTCCTTTTGAATTCCTCCAGGCATTCTTTCAGCAATACCTTCTGCAAATCCTGCCCTTACCCGGAAAGATTTCCTTTGGGAGTGTCTGCGCCAACAGTTGATTAATTGTAATTATGTTGCGAGATCAACCCTAGTGTGTGGTCACTCACTCTCCGTGTTTGCTATCACCAGCAACAGCTACCCGTCGCATACTATTGTCCGTATAGAGATAAGTGACATTTCAACACACGAACACTAGCACAAATTTTTCCTCACACAAAAGTGCACTCCGATTGAAAGGCTACTCAGTTTGCATATGCAAATATTACCCAATCGATTTGGGTAAAACGGGTAAATAATGATAAAACTAACGTCCGGGGCAAGAGTGCAAATATTTTCCTCGCAGTTTCACAACTACATCTACAAAAAGGGCACGCATACATTTGAACGTGATTACCTCTATATTAGGCCTGTCCACCTTTTCAAAAATGTTCTCTGATTCTCAAGTCCACCCCCATATTTTGATTGGCATCCTAAAAGAAGTAACTCGTCAAAATTTCAGCCAAATCCATTGAAATTAAGAGGTGCATCAAATCAATTTTGTGTTTTTCGACTATTTTTGAACTTCAAAAAATCATAACTACACTAAAACTTGTCAAAACTTAATTCTTCCGGCAGAAATTGAAAGCTATACTTGTTTGCTACAACTTCTCCGAAAAACGTGTGCCAATAAAATTGAAGGAAAGATGTGTAATTGTCACATTTGTGATCAGAAAAACCTTAAAAAGTTGATTTTTTGATAGATTTCGTTCTGGTACACCCTAATATACGTAATAAGTTGGATTTTTCAAAACGGCATCATATTCTCCAATGTTTTTTGGTTATTTGCTTCTTTGACACCAATGCTGTAGGAGTTGAGCAATAATTACCTAAATTCGTGAAAGCCAAATGTGGCCTAAAAACTAGCTTTTCTGGTGCAATCACGCTTTGGCGCGCAAAAAGTGGCATCGCGTCAGCACTGATATGATAACCAACACCTGTCATCACGCTTGTTTGTTATCACCCGTGGTAGGGGGTAGCCAAGGCAAACTACAAGGAAACAAAGCTACTGCGTTCAGTACAATTTCGCGCCACAGCGTGGTTGCCTCCAAAAAGCTAGTTTTTAGGCCACATTTGGCTTTCCCGAATTTTAATACTTTTTGCTCAACTCCTACAGCATTGGTGTCAAAGAAGCAAATAACCAAAAAATATTGGAGAATATGATACCGTTTTCAAATATCAAACCTTTTACGTATACTAGGGTGTTCCAGAACAAAATCTATCAAAAAATCAACTTTTTAATGTTTTTCTGATCACAAATGTGACAATTACACATCTTTCCTTCAATTTTATTGGCACACGTTGTTCGGAGAAGTTGTAGCAAACAAGTATAGCTTTCAATTTCTGCCGGAAGAATTAAGTTTTGACAAGTTTTAGTGTAGTTATGATTTTTTGAAGTTCAAAAATAGTCGAAAAGCACAAAATTGATTTGATGCACCTCTTAATTTCAATGGATTTGGCTGAAATTTTGACCAGTTACTTCTTTTAGGATGCCAATCGAAATATGGGGGTGGACTTGAGAATCAGAGAACATTTTTGAAAAACTGGACAGGCCTACTCTATATGTACGGCTACCGATAGCTTCACGATCAGCTCGCTCCCTATCCATCTCTGCGGGATAGAGGCAGCAGAAAGTGTAAATAGTAATCAGTTAGAAATACACCATCTCCGCGATCGGTTCTCCGTTCGATTAATAAACCTACGTCTGCCTCCGTAATAAAGTTTGTTTATTTGACCCGCGAAATAGTGCCTTTTAGTGACCGTATCACCGCGTACGTGTATCCGAACGTTCTATGTGCGTAAACAGGGAGATTTCGCTGAAAATGCTTTCAGGATTCCTCCTGGTCTTCCTGTAAAGGTTTCCCTGGACGTCCTTTGAGGATTCCTCCTGGAATTCCTTCGGGAATTTCTCCTGGATGTTTCCTCTTAGAATTCCATCGGAGGTTTCTCCTTGAATTCTTTTGGGGACTCCTTTTGGAATTTCTTCAGTGGTTCCTCCTAGAGTTCCTTCGAGAATTTCTCCTGGAATTCTATCAAGGTTTCCTTTTGGACTCCCTTCGAAGATTCCTCCTGAAATTTCTAAGAGAATCCCGCCGTAGATTTCTCCCTATATTCATCCTAAATTTCTTAAAGAGTTTCCTCTTGGAATTCCTTTGGTGATACCTCTTCGAATTTCTTCGAAGGTTTATCCTGGAATTACTTTGCGGATCCCTCATGGAATTCCTCCGGAAATTCATCATGGAATTCCTCCGAGAAGCCCTCCTAGAGTTCATTCGGAGCTTCCTTCAGTGATTCCTCCTAGAAATCCTTCGGGAATGTTTTCTCTTCGGGAATGAAACCTCTCAAGGAGCTCCAGCAAAACTTTCAGAAAGCATTCCTGCGAAAAAAAAATCGGAATTTCTGAAAATGAATCTCTTTAGTAATTACTGTAAAATAACTGGAGTTATCTTTGGTTAAACTTCTGAAGGATTCGTTAGACGAACTCCTTTACAGTCTGTTAAGAGACTTCCGAACTATACACAGTTAAAACAAAATTGTAATTTTTAATTTATTTTCATGCACATATTTGGAGCATGAAAATAAACACAAAATTACATCGAAGTTGAAACCTACCCGAGCAGTAGAGAATATCTACAGCATCATAAAATATGTTATTTTGGCAAAATATCTGAGAAACGGAAAGAGTTATTTTTGTGTTATTAACATAACATATCATGTTATAAACTTGTCTGTCATAAGCGGCAAAATAACAAAAATCATTACAAAAAAATGTTCCTGGAAGACCAGTTGAATAACACAATTTGTTTGTTTCAATAACAAATTAATAATAGTGAATTTGTAAAATATTTCAACAACAAATTTTGAAATTAACAAGTTATTGATAACAATTTTAAATCAAAAAGAGTTATCAGATCTTATAAGGTCTAAGGGGGAAGGGTGGTTTATGAAAATGTGACAAGCAATGTGTTAAGTTTTTCCCCGTACGAAGTGGGGAGGGGGGCGAAAATCCCCCATTTTAACGAGACGTACTTAATGGATGCTCCCTACTGACACAGTTAGAATGTAATGTCAGAAAGAAGAGGAAGAGGAACTGACGAGAAAACATGATTTTCTCAACAGGTTCTTGCGAAATGCTGTGAACAACGTCAATCTCGAATGGTGTAGTTTTGATAGCAAAACTTGTTATTGATGTATTATTGATGATCAAATATTTGCTAAGTCCCAATAAATCAAAAATAACTGAACTTGTTCTACAAAAAAACATGTTAATGAAATGTTATTTGAAGAAAATATATTAATAGCACGATCATACCAAAATAAGTTTGTCCAACAAAACATGTTATGGAAAGGTAATGCCTCAATAAATTAATAATAACAAACCAAGATATAAAAACAGATTTTGTGATTCCGTTGTTATCATTTTGATATTCTCCTCTGCTCGGGTACACGATTCAAGAACATCGACTAAACGTGTAAATCTAAACGTCGTTGAAATTTCAATTTGGCTTGCACGCGGTCCGTCTGTGTGACATTTTGTTCCGTTTTCGTTTGTTCCCATGATGTACGGACCTTTCCCCGGTATTCGGAAGCAGCAACTCGAGTCAATGAAATGGTAGTAATGCTTTTATTTGAAAGATATAAAGCTGTATAACAATTTAACACAAATAAAACACATCATATATATATAAGTTGATAGATAAAGCGCAGGACGCAGGAAATTGTCGTCCACCATCTTAGCCGCGTTCTACTGCTTGCTCTTGCCATGGACGTGATAAATAATCGTGGTATCTGGAAGAAAGCATCATTCCGAATCATACTTTTCGGTGTCACAGACGAATATGAATTCAGCTCTTACCTGTAGATATAATGGAGATATTTTATGCACTCGCTGATACGCGTTCAATTTTCCGACCTGTGGTACAGGAGTAAATATCCTCTAGAACAACTCAGCAAACGCACACGATCCAGCACGACGGCCATATTTGTCTCAACTAACTGACGCGGCAGTTGACATGCAGATTGGAATTTACAGTTTATTCAATTGAAAAACCAATGCGTAGTAAAATAATATGTATTTCGATGTGTTTTTGAATATTTTTTCATGCTCTTATTATGTGCATGCATTTCAACTCAATTTTAAATTAAATGTTTGTTTCAACTCGTTCAATTTTACAGCTCTCATGTTTTACATGTCATTTAAAATTTATTAATTTTTGCTGTGTATTTTTTAGAAATTGGTGGAAGAAAACTGAAGAAACGCCGGGAGAAATGTCTGGAAGAATTAACGGAGAAATTTCTGGAGAATTTCCTGGAAAAATCTAAAAAAAAAATAATGAAAATTTCAAAGGAGTTCCTGGAGGAATCTTTGGAGGAATTCTGACTGAAATCATAACAGAAACACGAAAACGAGTAAAATTTATATTTTTACACAATCGATGCAGCTTAACAAAATTTGACCTTTTCGTCGTATTTTTACTGGAAACTATCATGTTTGTCTCAACAATAACGTATTCTTGATAATTAGGGTAGCGAACCACTTGGGCAGCGGCCGGTATTTTGGGCACTCTGCGCTATAACTCAGTCAATTTCGAACCAATTAACTTGAAATTTTGTAGACGGCTTAGATACTGTACGTATCTCATAGCGATCGAAAAATTAAGTCAATTGGTTCAAAATTGGTTGAGTTATAGCAGAAAACTGCCCAAAATAGAACCCCTGCCGAGATGGTTCCACTTCCCTATCCCTATCTTTATAAGTTATTAATTCAGCAAACGAATTCACTAGGGATTTGTTGTATTTTTTTTCTTTTAATGATTTTTAGTAGTAATTCAGAAACGACGAACATGGCGTGTGCTCCAAAGTCATGTATTCTCATTTTCAATTCAATGTAACTTCAAATAAATACTATCTGACCCCATCCTTCGCTTCCATGCAATGACAGAGTAACACCGGAAAAAACTCAAACGCGGTGGGGGCGCACAACGAAACAAAACAGACACGACTGCAAACGAAAATCAATACCAAATATTTACTGATTAAACATTCATTATTTTATTACACGGCCCGGTTTCAACCGGGCGGCGAGTGAGGAACAAACTACCAAGCGATTCCGCGCTTTTCCGTCAGTCCGACTTTGCGTTGGGGTGCCTCGTTCGTTCGCTCGCTCGCTACATCGCGCACCGGAAACGTAAAATATACAACTTCCTTTGTGTGTCATATCCCGAATGATGACGGGTTCCGCAACTGCTGCCTGGTTGCCTGACAGTAAATTATCATCATCGCTGCTGCTGCCGCTGCGTTGTTGTTGGCGTGGGGGCTTTCGTTGGTTGGTTGGTTGGAAAGCCTCGATTACAAAGTTCTCAACGATACCTCACAGATTGTTTCTCTATTTTTGGTGGGCCATTTTCCCTGCACGAATGAATGGTTTGCTGTTCAGCTCACTGCACTGTGAGGAAGAAGGTGGTTTTCTAGGAGAGGGGGTTTGTTTGTACAACCGCCGACTGTAAACGAGCGAATATTAAAGGAAGGACTAATGATTTCAGAATGCTATGGCGGGTATCGTTTACATTGCAGGGATCGAACTGGAAATGGAATTATATTGACTGTAATTGGATGTTATCCTTTGTAACGACTCCGAATGTAACTGCCAGGAGCAATCATTGTGAAATGTCATGATTTTATGTGTGCTAATCATCAAAAGTTTTCTCGTTATCGTTTTATTCAATCCTCGGACAAAACCGACATTTGCATTCTTTCTCGTGACAACTAATTCGTTTCAGCATTGGCGTAGTTAGTTATTGTTCTAGGGGGTGCAAGATTGAATCATATATACAATTGCTGCGCAATTCAGATCCCATTGTGATCCACTAGCCTCTGCCCAGCAACTCCTATCCCTACCTCCTCGTGGTACTGGCCGGAAACTGAGCAACCTTAGGGAAGATCGGGTAACCAACCCCGGTGGGAACTTTGGTCATAGGCTGACAGGGAAGGGGAGGGGGGGGGGGGTTTCGGCAAACCTGAGCGTCTGTTCTCCAGGAGGAGTGGCTCACAACAGCGTCTGATCCCAATGTTAGGGGCGGCTGATCTACGTCCGAGTGCCAGGGAAGGACTCTGGGCACTGTGCACTATGGTCCTCCGGGAAGTAGAGGGTTGGTGTCAGGCCCTACGAGCCAGCCGTAAAAAACCATTGTAACGGAAAATCAGCAACAGAATAATACGAACCAAGACCAACGGCAACGACCCCAGCGAACAAAAAGGACTTGCGATTGGAAACTTGGTACGTGGAACTGCCGATCTCTCAACTTCATTGGGAGCACCCGCATACTCGCCGATCTACTGAAGGACCGCGGGTTCGGCATCGTAGCGCTGCAGGAGGTGTGTTGGACAGGATCCATGGTGCGAACGTTTAGAGGTAATCATACCATCTACCAGAGCTGCGGCAACACACGCGAGCTCGGAACAGCTTTCATCGTAATGGGTGATATGCAGAGGCGCGTGATCGTCATTTCCAAGTTTGTGACTCAATCCGGTGTCAAATTTATAAGCGGTTTTCATGCTGTTTCACCTTCGTAATAAACATTTTTCCAATGCAGTCTGCAGTCTTCATCTGATTTTGTAAAGTGCTGTTTGACAGTTCAACATCAGTAAACATTATGTTTCTGTAACATATCGCGTAAATTTACAGCATAGAGAACTAAATTATCAGTTCTGTGATTTAAAATTATGACTGGAAAAACTCAAACAATATAAACTTAATACGTACGTCACAAAAAGTGTAAAAATGTGGCACATTTATGTTTATGTCAAAGCTTGCCTGAAAAAGCTGTGTCACTATTAAAATTGAGATTTTTTAGTGTGTATATATTAAGCATGCGTTGCATTCGTTAAATCCTTAATGAAAACTTGTGATGTTTTGAAAAAGATTTCAATACAATTTGTATAATTTTCCTTGACCAAATGATTGTTTGTTAAAAAAGAAACTGTTATGACATTCAAATTGATTATCATGACTAGATAATATCACGTTAACCCGGTGTTTCTTCTTACCCCACCCGTTTTAACTTGGCCCAGTGTGCCTTATTTTAAAGCAAATGTTGAATAATTATTTTTGAATGCATTAACATAATATGACAACGCCAATCTTATGTATTTTGCGTCAACTTTTTGTTATTTGAGACTCAACAGCCCACTTAACCCTAAAGGTATCATTTTAGAAGAAACAAGGCAATAAGGTTTTTGAAAATTTTAAGATTTTGTATGGACAAAAGTCCTCAACAGATCAGAGGCAGAACTTTTACAAATGAGTCATGCACGCTCAGTGACTCAGTATAGTCGACTAATACTTTTTGGCAAATATCCATGTGGATGTGGTTTGACATGCAAAGTATGTGCAACAAATATCCGCCATTCCCGACAAATTAGCACATGAAGGATATGTGCTGCAAATGGTATGAATCACAAGTGTATGGCGCTTCCTCAAATGTATGAGTCGCACTAATGTGAAGTATTAGTTTACCTCCATTAAATGGAAGAAATGTAGACTTTTATGATTTATGACTTGCGGCAGACTGTAGTGGGCTGGACACATTAAACAAACGCCAAACAATTTAAACTCGTTGTCAAGACTTTTGCATTCGTTTCTCTCTAAATGATTTCAAATTTATTAAAAGAATGGGGACTTTTTCTAACGGAGTTTAGGTTCATCAGATTTGCGTAATACCATGTCATATTGGAAAAGTGGTAAACTACTAAAATCGAATTTATTTTAACTTTCCCCGATGAAAGATTTTTTAACCTCCAGAATCTTAATATATACAGCTAAGGCTAACTTATAACGAAAAAATATTTTAGGTTCATACAAGTGCGATAATAATCCTGTTTCAACACACCGTGGGACGTGAGGTGATCGAAAGGTGGAAGCAGCGCTTCGATCAGCACCTGGATGGCGTGGAGAACGTATAGGCACGGGGGACCACGGCAACGGAGCAAACTACGACGCCAGTGCAGCGGAGGACGGAAATGGACCAACTCTCACGCTAAGGGAAGTTAGGGATGCCATTCACCAGCTCAAAACCAACAAAGTAGCAGGTAAGGATGGTATCGCAGCTGAACTCATCAAGATGGGCCCAGAAAAGTTGGCCACCTGTCTGCATCGGCTGATAGTCAGGATCTGGGAACCGAACAGCTACCGGAGGAGTGGAAGGAAGGGGTAATCTGCCCCATTCATAAGAAAGGAGAAAATTTAGGAATGTGAGAACTTCAGGGCAATCACTATTTTGAATGCCGCCTACAAAGTGCTATCCCAGATTATCTTCCGTCGTCTGTCACCTAAAACGAATGAGTTCGTGAGAAGTTGTCAAGCCGGCTTCATCGACGGTTGGTCGACAACGGACCAGATCTTTACCGTACGGCAAATCCTCCAGAAATGCCGTGAATACAAGGTCCCAACGCATCACCTGTTCATCGACTTCAAAGCGGCATACGACAGCATCGACAGCACAGAACTATGGAGAATCATGGACGAAAATGGCTTTCCTGGGAAGCTGATCAGTCTATTAAAGCAACGATGGACGGTGTGCAAAACTGCGTAACGGTTTCGGGTGAACTGTCCAGTTCATTCGAATCTCGCTGGGGCTGCAACAAGGTGACGGACTCATGCCTACTCTTCAACATCGCTCTGGATGGTGTGATGCGACGAGCCGGGCTCAGCAGCCGGGGAACGATTTTCACAAAATCCGGTCAATTTGTGTGCTTTGCGGACGACATGGATATTATCGCCAGAACATTTGGAACAGCGGCAGAGCTGCTGTTTTGCACCCGCCTGAAACGCGAAGCAGCAAAGGTCGGACTGGTGGTGAATGTCTCAAAAACAAAGTACATGCTGGTAGGCGGAACCGAACACGACCGGATCCGTCTGGGTGGTAATGTTACGATAGACGGGGATACTTTCGAGGTGGTGGAGGAATTCGTCTACCTTGGATCCTTACTGACGGCTGACAACAACGTGACCCGTGAAATTCGGAGGCGCATCTTCGCCGTAACACGAAGTTAACCATCTACAAAACGTTTATTAGACCGGTCACGAAAAATGGACCCTACGTGCAGAGGACCAACGCGCCCTTGGAGTTTTCGAACGGAAGGTGTTGCGTACCATCTACGGCGGAGTGCAGATGGAAGACGGGACTTGGAGAAGGCGAATGAACCACGAGCTGCATCAGCTGCTGAGAGAACAAACCATCGTCCATACCGCGAAAATCGGGAGGCTACGGTGGGCGGGTCACGTCATCAGGATGTCGGACAGCAACCCGACTAAAATGGTTCTCGAGAGTCATCCGACCGGTACAAGAAGACGTGGAGCGCTGCGAGCTAGGTGGGTCGACCAAGTAGAGGACGATCTGCGGACCCTACGCAGAGTGCGGAACTGGAGATAAACAGCCATGGACCGAGTGGAATGAAGGCGGCTACTATGTACAGCAGAGGCCACCCCGGTCTTAGCCTGATCGGTAAGGTAAGTAGGTCTTCAGCGGAAGTCGGGCCTACTACGTGCTCCAGAAAAAACTGCGGTCGAAAAAGATTCACCCGCGCACCAAATGCACCATGTACAAAACGGCAATAAAACCGGTGGTCCTCTACGGGCACGAGACATGGACCATGCTCGAGGAGGACCTGCAAACACTTGGAGTTTTCGAGCGACGCGTGCTAAGGACGATCTTCGGCGGTGTGCAGGAGAATGGTGTGTGGCGGAGAAGGATGAACCACGAGCTCGCTGCACGCTACGGTGAACCCAGCATCCAGAAGGTGGCTAAAGCCGGAAGGATACTGTGGGCAGGGCATGTTGCAAGAATGCCGGACAAAAACCCTGCAAATCTGGTGTTTACAACTGATCCGGTTGGCACAAGAAGACGTGGAGCGCAGAGAGCACGATGGGCGGACCAGGTAGAGCGTGACCTGGCGAGCGTCGGGCGTGACCGACGTTGGAGAGCTGCAACTGCAAATCGAGTATTATGGCGGTAAACTGTTGATTCAGTGTTATCATGAATATGATGTTGAGCTAAATAAATGAACATGAAAATCAAATGATGAAAAATTTACGCTTACAATCCCTTACTTACATGAAAAATCCCTTATGATATCAGTCTCAAGAATAATACAATTTTGTCAAACCTTATCTACAAATTGCGCTAAAACTTTTAAGAAAACTACTTCTTTTTCAGAAACTGGACCAAAAGTTCCTCCACTGTTCTGGTAGGAATAATTTAGGCAATTTTCTTGAATCCCTTGAAGTTTCTTATTTCCAAAGACCTAATAGAAAATTTCGAAATGAAGCAAGAGTCTTTTGATGAATTTTGAAGAAAATACTCTAAAAATTGCCGAACTGTATCACGGGAGAAATTCCCTAGAAACTATCCCGAAATGAATCTTTGGGTGAATGTTACGAAGAGTGACAGGTCAAAGGTTTATAAAATTTCTGGATTAATTACTAATTTCCAGAATAGCGTGTGAGGTAGATATTAAATTTAGACTGGCTTTCTCTCGGTAGAATTGTTACCTGCTTTGTGCCGTAGTTGGTTAACGCGCCTTGTCTAGCGAACTGAGGAATCTTGGGTTCAAATCTTGTAACGTTTTCGCTTGGTGGATCACAATTTAAGAAAATAAAACTATAACTTCGACGCGAATCTTGATTGATTCCGTTGCTTAAAGTTTTGCTTAAGCGCCAATCAGGCCGAGACCTGATGCAAAACTCCACTTTTCAAAAAGGTTGCCCGGTTTTAGCTCTGCGGCAAGTCGTGGGATCGCACAGATTTTTTTTAGGAAAAACAATCAAAATTCAAATGAAAACACACAAATTCATTTAAACACAATTTACTAAAAAAAACCAATCAAATCAGTTTGAAATTTTAATAACCTATTCTTCAAACATCTTCAAAATCGGCCGAATTAGGAAAATTTGACTTACCCTATTTTTCTGCTTAACAGCTAACATAACTCACGCGCAAAACAAAAGTTCATCAGTGTTTTCTTAGTGTGCACACATTTTCTTCGGCCTCAGCCACAGCGGTCCCACGTCGCAATCTGGATCTGCTGACGGGTCACTGATTCGTACGCCGGATGCTGCAGGCGGAGTCGATCCCCTCACTAAAACCGACCACCAGCGCAGGTGCTGTTTTGAAAGACACATGATCACTTGATTTGCTAATAAGCTAATAATCACTGCTTACATCGGTTTTACAGCTAGTTACACACACTTTTTAAGGTACTATTTGGCTACTTGGTACACTTAGTTCTGTTGGACATTCAGCAATGCAGAGGAGTTCTAAATTACTAGGAGGGGAAAATAACTCTTTAGAAAATTAATTTCTTTGCATTGTAAAGTGCAGTTTGGAGGAGATCGCAATGATAACTGCGGTTTGTTTTTAATTACCATGCGGAACCACTGGAGCAGCCAAAGCCCGTTTGCGTTTTTCCAAAGCCCGCGCACCTTTGAGCAAAGGTCGGGATACCAGCTAAACAGCTTGGTTGGCGGTCCAGCACCTACTGGCTAGTGGTGCTACCTCGTGCTCTGTGCAGTCGTAGGTAGGGTTGTCTGGCTACGACAATTGGCTTCCTCGGTGGGGCTTTGCTCCTAGGCTCGCTGGTTTGTACAGTGGGATGGGATAGGGAGCTCACTCTGCTTTTGATTTTAACACTGTCCAACTGCTATAGAAATACTGATGAAGAGCGCGTGTTTGCCCCAACTTATATAGTTGCGCGGGGGCTTGTGAGTTTGGCTACCTACCATCCAAACATTTTTGATTGGTTGTGGGTACACTATGATGATTGAATTCTGATTGGTTGTTGTAGATTTGAAATTTTGAATTTATTTATCTGAGCTGCTATTGGCTCGTTACAATCTCACCAGAGCTACGTGAATTTTCTATTTCTTTCTTTTTCTTCCATTTCATTTGCGCTGCTTTAATTCTGAGGTGAATTATCTACCAAGTGAAGCGTATCGATCTTAATTAATAATTATATTTTTCTAGACAGAACATAGCACCCATCCTTATCTACGCCAATGCCTTTCAGCATTCCATCCTTCAAAGCCCGAACTCTGATGAATTGATCCGGGTGGAAATCTTTTTCTTCCTAATTTAGATAATTTCTTTGCGTCGACTTTCAAACTTTTCCCGCTCCATATGACCCTTGCCCTTTCCCCGGCGTAACAGACTGGGCCTTGTTTTTGCCCAAAGTTAGCATCCACTGATCTCCGGGATTCATCATTTTCATCTTTTTGATGCCAGGCATGAGTTTTGTTTTGTTCAACTTTTCCTTCCTCCTTGGTAGGTTTGTTGGTTGGTGGGTGCCTTGCCTTTGATGCTGGCGCGCCCCATTCCCTTGGGCACTCTGATTGCTTGTTGGTTCAGATTTATAAACACAAATTAATTATTTTTTCCTCCTTCCCAATCCCTCTCAAGCAGAAACTTGTCCGATTCGATTCGACTCGACTCGACTGGGAAGTTGGTCTTCATTTTCCACTCTTTTAGTCAAGTGGTTCGGTCCTGAACTGCGGGATCAGAACTTCATTCAGAGTGAATGGCAAAAGAAAACTGATAAAAGTGAGATCCTGGCGATAAGATGGTCCTTTCATTATAACGACTTCCACTGCGCGTCGGCAGCGCCGTGGAAAAGGACAAGTGGAAAGCGCTCTATCTTGTTGTTTAACCTTCTTCAACTTCCTGCCATTTTTTCCTCCATTATCCTTGCTCAACGGTGAACGTTATCTCATTTGTCATATTTCCCTCCAGTCAGTGTAGAGTTTCTCAATTTTCCCTCTTTAGCCGGGCGATGTGACGTCGTCGGGTCGCGTCGCCCTGGAGAGTAAGTGGATCAGGTTGCCGCCTGGCCCTTGATAAGTTGTAAGAAGAGAACAGTCGTTGCATGGTGAATGCTGTCCACAGCTCGGGGACCTTGTGGAATGGTTCACCTGCTCCCCATCATTCCAGCGGATTCAATAAAATAGGGAAAGTAAAACGGAATCGAAAATCCAGGCCATTGTTGTTTGTCTCGGCAGGTCTCTCAAGGGTGGTATTTCTGGCGGAACGTCATCGTCATTATCATCGTGGTCGTCGTCGTCGTTGTCGACGACGGGGGGTATTGAAATTATATATTTAAAATTGAAAGAAAACTGAGAATGAGCAAACAATGAGAAATTGGTTGACGTAATGAGATTTGGTTCAATTCAATTTGACTGTCATTTTTACGGTTGAAGGGAGCTGTCTAGTTCGTTTGAGGAAGCAATTCTTTGGGTTTGCTCGGTAGCGAAGTATACAGGATTCGATTGCTTTTTTGCCTAGCTTAGCTTATACTGACTGCTTACATATCTAGTTTCTATTTTTGACGGCATTTCGAAACTATTTGAAGGTGCTCATCAATATTGCCTTTTTCACTGAGGAGCGGACCTGGTGGAAAGGTTAGAACACTTGACTATCACACCGTGGACCTGGGATCGAATCCCACTCCCGACAAACTCACAACAAAATGTGAGTTCTTCATTCGGAAGGGAAGTAAAGTGTGGGCCCCGAGATGAACTAGCCTAGGGCTAAAAATCTCGTTAATACAGACATAAAAAAAACCTTTTTCTCTCGATCAAGCAAAGCAAAGATAACCGTACACATCATAGTTGCTACTACGTGATTGATCAGATCAATAACGGCGCCGGCCACGTTCTTACGGTCATCGGGAAATGGAAGGAATGTTAGTTCGACAACCGTTGCTACTAGAAACCGTGGAATCCACAACATCCCTACAGTTGTCTTGGGAAGGAATATTTGTTAGTAAATAGGATAAAGTAAGATGTGGATCATGAAGCCTCCTTTGGTAGGTTATATGATCCTCTAGTTATATGAAAATACACGACACGGTCTTCATCCCGACTATGATTTATTGGGTCGCGATAGTAAGGGTAATGCACATACGTCAACGATCGTTCAATATTGAACGCGTCACCGCATTGATCGTTTACTTGACCGTGAAAACCGACAGACCCACGAAAGTTATCACGCACTTCTGATTCCGCATTCAATATTCGCGTCCCCATCTCCCTACCCTTCTCACAGTAGAGTATACGGAGAATAAACTTTCAAGTTAAGCTTATCTATTTTCGAATTAAGTATTTTACTAAGAGTAGTCCCATGTGTTACCTGTGAACGACGGCCGTTGGGGTAATTTCGCCAATATTTTTTTTATTTGCTCAAAGATTGTTGTGGGCTGCAATTACATTCTTTTAACATTTTTATTGCTCCAATATTAGGTCAGCACCAGAGCTACAAGATTAATTTGCAGATATTACCAGACCCAGGAGTCCTCATGAAAACGGATTGGCAAAATTACCCCAACTTCTTCTAGAATGTAAAGAAAAAAAAATCGGAATGATCTCACCCAGTTCCAAGTCGTCTGATGACCGCAACCACTCCTTGATTCCTTAAATTTTTTGCAATACTGTTGGTATCCGTTTTCATCACTTCACGAGGAAGGAGAATGTGCACCTGCTTCAAATACGCGTCACTTTTCACTTTTTCCTTCGAACAATGCAACGCGATCGAGATTTCCATCACTACTCCAATATTACCTTTTTCTCTCGATCAGCCAAGAAAGCTGTGTAATGTCGATAGTGGCTGTCTCAACTGTATTAAACTAAAACTACGGATTAGAATTAGATTAGAATAAACTTAAAATACAACTGTGCCTGTTCAGGTGGCAAGAGTCCTCTAAATAGGTGACCCCCAATTCATGGTGTGTTGTTGTTATATGCTTACCGTGCTTAGGAATGAATGGTTAAAAAAATGTCTAATAAAAATCTAACTGCAAATGGAGTTTGTGGAGTACTATGGCACCCTACACAGTTTTCTGCTTTTATATCGTTATTACCGGAGCAATGGTGTAGAGGATTTGAGTTTTCTCTGAGAGAATGCTATGCTGATTTTGGATATTATTTTCATTCATACACGTTTGAATAAATACTGTATTTGATAAAATTGGGACACAGAAAATATTGTATAACTTTGAATTGCGTTCGCGAAAACAGCTTATTCTTTGATCATGAATAGTATATTATGGGTAGCCAGTTCCATAAAATTTTCATTAAAATTGGTTTAGTATTGGGGCAGATATTGTCGATACCGTAAATTGAGATTTCAGAAAATTTGGGCACCCTTTTCAAAAAAATTCTTAGGCTATAACTTTTTCATTACCTCAACAAAACGATTGAAAATTTTACTCGATATTCTTAACATAGAATCAATTAAGTGGTGAAAATTTTTTGAAATCAAAATTGGTTCAGTACTTTTTCTTGTAAATATTCAAAGTTCATTTTTAGCTGTTAAACTGTCATGACTTTGAAGATTCTTATAAAAATGTGACACTGTAAAACCCTTAAAAACCCGATTTTAGCCAATTTTTGAGCCATATTGCTTGAAAATTTCCGAATCTTAAACTGTTTGAATTTCATAATACAAAAACATTTTTGCTAATTACGACCCAGACAACCAGGAGTCGCATAAGAAACCGCATTGTACATCGTATAAAGTACTATTTTAAGTCACTATCGCATATATGTACAGCTGACTGAAAATTTCATCGCATATGTTATTTTTTGAAATTATTACGATGTATCTGGTAGAGTCATATTAGATTACAAATAAACTTTTATGAGGTAGGAGCACATCGTAGTAGATGATATTCTGATGTTTTATTGCGATGAACTTTACTCACTCGTAAAAGCGTGCGAGCAAACTCGCAAAGTGTTAAATGAATTCCCATAATTGCGTACTGTGATGATTATACGACTTCGCTAGGTACTTTTCATGTTGTGTCACTTTACCTCGCATTGGTGTATGGATGAAATCGTATAAAAGTACAAATAAACTCGTTGATGTGCATACAAACTCGCATAAGCTAGAAGCGTTTATGTTGGCATTACGCGATTTGATATGTGATAATAATTAAAGAGTTTCTGTTGCACTGTGGATGCAGTGCCAAAAAGCTACAAGAAAGTGAACAGCCATAATTATGATTGCAAAGTCATCAGTATTTGTTCAGTTGGCTTGATAATCAACAATGGGAGGTGCTAGTCAGGGAGGGGCAGTAAAAACTGTACGGGAAATCGTTTTTAGCCTGCCAAACACGCACATACACAGCTTTAACTATTATACGGCTAGATCGAATCGAATGAAAATTGAAATTTCCACACAATATTTCTACATGTATGTATAGGTAGCGTGGTTCAAAAAATTGTTTTTTCTCCACACCGCTTATTTGATTCGTTACCAGATTCTATGCCTTATTATTATTATTATTATTATTGTTTATTTTAACTTCAAATTTTGAAAGAGGGAAAAAACCCCTTTGAGTGATTTCAACATTACAAAAACTTTTTATCTTTAGATTCTATGCCTTCTCCTAAAATTTGAGCTCATTTTGCTAACCGTGCCTAGGAATGAATTATCAGATAAAAAGGTCTAATAAAAACCTAACTGCAAACGGAGTTTGTGGAGTACTATGGCACCCTACACAGTTTTCTGCTCTTATTGCGCTAACTGGAGCAATGGTGTAGAGGATTTGGATTTTCTCTGAGACAATCGGCTCTGCTGATTTTGGATATTATTTTCATTCATACATGTTCGAATAAAGACTGAATTCGATGAAATTTGGACACAGAAAATGTTGTATAAATTTGAATTGCGTTCGCGAAAACAGCTTATTTTTTGATCATTAATAGTACATTATGTGTACATAAAATTTTCATTAAAATCGGTTTAGTATTGGCGCAGATATTGTCGATATCATAAAATAAGATTTTAGGAAATTTAGGCACCCTTTTCAAAAAATTGCTTAGGCTATAAATTTTTCGTTACCTCGTCAAAACGTTTGAAAATTTCACTCGATACTCTTAACAAAGTATCAATTAAGTGGTAAAAATTTGATCAAAATTGGTTCAGTACTTTTTCTAGTAAATATTCCAAGGTAAATTTTAGGTACTTTTTTAAACAATTTTTAGTTCCGTGTGCATTATTTTGACTGTACAACTGTCATGACTGTCAAGATTCTTATAAAAATGTGATATGTACTGTGAAACCTTTATAAAAACTGATTTTAGCCAATTTTTAAGCCATATTGATTGAAAACTTTCGAAGCTAAAACTGTTCGAAGGTCACATAATAAAAACACAGTTTTGCTTAAGTATTACGACACACTTATTGCCACATATACGGCTATAACTGTTTTACGGCTATATCGAATCGAATGAAATTTTCACACAATATTTCTACATTTATGTATAGTTCACATACAGAATAATTTTCATTGAAATCGGGTCAGTATTTTTGGCTCTAGAGTTGAAACGTCAAAAAAGTGATATTCTCCAAAATGTTTGTTTGCACAAGATCCTCAAATGATACGTTCCTTGTTTTAACGATATCTCCGCCAATGCTCAACCAATTCTGATAAAAAAAATTATGGTATTTAGCTGAGCATAATATACTATTCGTGATCAAAAAATAAGCCAATTTTGTGAACGCTAACAAAAGTTATATATTATATTCTAAATATGTCCAAATTTCAACGAATACAGACTTTAGAAAAGTCTTTAGGAATATGAAAAAGTTTATCATATCTTGGTGGGATATTCTAGGTGCTCCAAACTGTTCTGAAATTCAGTTCTTCAAATTTACAGGAGTATTTTTGTTCGTTTTGGCAACAAATTGTGACATTGTTTAATCTTCCGTAGTCAATGGAAACTCAGAAGCTTCTTATTTATATTACAGGTCAGACTCGATTATTGGTTGTCGGGCTCTGAAGCTTCCAAAATATATCTGGGGAACTAAATATTATATGAAATTTTGATACTTTGTCAAGCCAAACAGTTGATTAGTAATCAGTCAAAACTTCAGTTTTATAAGGCATTCCGTTTGCCAGATATATGTCTGGGAAGCTTCTGAACCCGACTCCGGATAATCGAGGAAAATGTATGTTATCCAAACTAGTTTGAAGTTCAGAACCTCAGATACTCGTAGGAGTAGCCATATCAGCTGTACAGGGTCATGTTTCTTATCCAATTATAATTACTGGACCTCAAAGCAGTAAATATTTATTATTATGCACATACAAGATTCTTCAAACTATGATGGATTTTTCCCGACGAGATCAATCCGTTTGTCTCGACATGTCTACGGAATTTGGAAGCCGAACTGCAAGTCGACGCGGTTTACACGGATCTCAAGGCTGCTTTCGATCGTGTTGACCATGGTATTCTATTAGCTAAACTAGATAAACTAGGCGTGTCACGGGTTTTGATTAACTGGTTCCGATCATACCTCACCAACCGTAAGCTATGCGTGAAAATCGGTGTAGCGGAATCGTACTACTTCACGAATTCATCAGGTGTCCCACAAGCCAGCAACTTAGGACCAATGCTGTTCTCGATATTTTTGAATGACGTCGGATTGGTTCTCCCTCCAGGATGCAGGATATTCTATGCTGCCGATGTCAAGATCTAAATGGTAAACCGGAATCTCGATGACTGTATACATCTACAGAGATTAATCGATAGCTTCGAAGAATGGTGCAGCGACAGTTTCCTGACTCTGAGTGTGAACAAATGCAATGTAATAACCTATCCTCAACGAGTATACGATGAATAATCAACGCCTGGCTCGTGCCAATAATGTCCGTGATCTAGGAATAACTCTCGATGAAGGTCTGACGTACAAGCAACATTACTCTGACGTGATTGCGAAAGCAGATAGACAACTCGGTTTCATGTTTAAGATAGCAGAAGAGTTTAAAGACCCTAATTGCCTTAAGGCCTTGTACTGCGCACTCGTCCGATCGATCTTAGAGTTTGGATCAGTTATTTGGTGCCCATACCATCTGACCTGGATTGCAAGGATGGAGGCCATCCAGAAGAAGTTTGTACGCTACGCTCTGCGATTCCTTCCTTGGAATGATCCCACCAACACTCGAACAAAGGCGTACTATTGCACAGACTATGTTCGTGGCAAAAACATTGACCGGCGAAATCGACAGCCCTGAATTTCTTGGCCAATTTGGCTTCTACGCTCCAGAAAGCGTTCTGCGTGCCAGAAACTGCCTACACCCAACAAGAGTTGTTTGTTTACCAATGAGATTCTCTGGAAATACCTCGAGGAGTTCCTTCTGCGATTAGCTCAGACGGTCCTTCTGAAATTTCAAAAGAAGTTCCTCCGAGATTTTCTTCATAAGAACCTACTTACACTCTTTCAAGTTTTCTTTTCTGAAATTACCTACTGGGGCTCCCCCCACAAGTTTTTCCTGGGATTCATTCTATTTCTTTCCAAAACTCCATCTGGAGTTCCTTCTAGAATTCTCCTAATTTTCTGAGATTCGTCCAGCCATTTCTCCAGAAGTGTCTTCTGGGATTCCTCCAAGAGTTTCTTCCAGAATTCCTGCAGAAGTTTCTTGTGGGAATTCAGTAGATATTTAGTTTTTAAGAGAAAATTCTCTAGGAGTTCTTACTATTTTGTGATCCTTTTAGAATCAATTCTGGGAATCCCCCAGGAGTTCCAACTTGGGACCCTCCAGAACTTTCGTCTGGGAATCCTTCGCAATTTCAATCTGAAAATCTATCAAAAATTACTTCTGGTAATCCCTTAGGAGTTTTTTTTTGTCTTTCTAAAATCTTCCAGAAACGTAGGCACGAGTTCTCAACGGTCTTTCTAGAGATCTGAGAAAATCTTCAGAAGCTTCTTCCGGGAGCTCATGTAGTGAATCCTTCAGAAATTCAATATGAAAATCCTCTAGCAGTTTCTTGGAAGAATCCTTCAGAAGCTCTTTGCGCAACCGTTTAGATTTTTTTCTCTAGGAATCATCAAGGAGTTTCTAATCAGTATCATTCCGGAGATCTTTAAACCACGCCCACCTGTTTAATCCTAAAACTGTACCGCGTTCACGCTATGTCGTCGAGGATATAGTATGACGCCTTCAGCCCCAAAGAGTTAAAAGATTTCTGGAGAAATTCGTGCTGGAACACCCTGAAGGAATTTCCGTAGGAATCTCTATCAGGAAGTCATTCCTCCGGGACTCCCTGATGGAGATGTATCCAGAAATTCCTTGAGGTGGCATACCCCGATTGGCATATCTGAAGCGATGGATAAAGTTCCTACAGGATTCACCGGATGGTATTTCTGGATGTTTGCTAAGAAGAAATCTCCACAAGAAATTCCTGGAGGATTCGCTGGATGGAAAAGATGGAGGCATCCTCAGAAACAGTTCCTAGAGGAATACCCAGAAAGAGTTTCTAAAGGAATCTTGACTAGCAATTCCTGAAGGAAGGCCCAATAAGAATTCCAGATAGAGTTCCCAGAAGGAGTTTTACTAATGAATTTCCAAAATGAAATCCGGAAGGAATCCCCAGGTGGAATTTCTTGAAAAATCCCTTAACCCTTATGTGCCCGACAGGGTACCCGGGTACCCAGCTCCCATTTAAAAAGCATGTTGTAGAAAAAAAAGCAAATTCAAACACGTTGGAAGGAAACGCAAATTCAAATGGTTCACTTATAGGTGGTGGAGTACTCCCTTGGAAAGCCTCCACGACATGGTAACGTGTAGCGCCCTGTCCATCAGGGAGGACTCGCATGAGGAGTGTGGTCTAGAATATATCATGTTAATGGCATATGTACAGGTTTGGTTCACAAATTCTAAGCAACAACGTTAAGTAGTGCATGATGTTACATGAAGAACAATAATTGAAAGCTTCCACTAGTTTGAAACCAATATACCTCATTACAAGAACTGAACAGCAAATAACAAAATATTAATACCTTTCTGTAATATTTCCTTTTCAGGTAATTACGGCAACAGACAAAACAATATTGCTGTTTATCGAGATCACGGCAAGTATAGCAAAAGCGTTTGATTGTTAAAAGTTTAACGTAGTTTCAAAGTTGTCGGAGGTCTGATATCGTTTCAACTGTTTTCCACTAGCATTGCTTTATCACACCTAGCATCAACCTAGAGTGAACCTAGATATCTAATCGATTCCGCGTACCTTACTAAAACTTCAATCTTCCTATCGTTCCTCAGAACTCCATCCAAAACAACTTCCAAACTCGGCTCGGCAGCAAACATCAAGTTCCATGACCTGTCAGAAACCGAAACGAACGAAATTAGTTTTTCCTCACATCAAAACACTACTGCTGCTGCTGCTACTAGTCGAACTGCTGCATTGATGTACGCTGCCGCACTTCCGTATTCGGGGCGTGCGAGGTGAAACTTTTTCCACCCCGGAAACATCGCACGCAACTTCGGCGTTCTGCTATGCTGTAGTGAAACTACTTCAGCTGATTGCTTGATTTCCACCTTGTATCCTATCCGATTAGGAGGGAATAACGGGATTGAATCATAATTGTATCGAATGTTGATGAATCTATCAACATGTGTTATATTGAATTATTCTTATAAGGATTGGTCTGAACATACTTTAAATGTCTTTTACATGTAAGGTAACAGTGATACGAATTGACTATCACAACCTGCTGTTATTGTGAAGTCACTACACATCAAAATTTTTAAAATGCTCCAGCACGCAAAAAATCAGCAAAAGAAATTGCTGAATTTCAGCAACATTTTTGCTGAATTTCAGCACAACTTTACTGATCAACTGTCAAAATTGCTGGAAGGTTCAGTAAGTTGAAAAATAATTGCTGATACTCAGTAATTTGTAATGCTGAATGCAATCAGCACGCAAAAAATCAACAAAGTTTGCTGATTACCAGCAAAAATATTTTGCAGTGTACGCTGTCGCAATCCATAGCGTAGTTCGCCACACTTTCGCTTTTTGACAGAAAGACGTAGGTTTGATTCCCAATCCCAATACCTTCTTCCCAAGGTCGTGACTTCTTGTCCAACAAAAGTTGAAAACCAATGCAAATAAGACTGGAAACAACAATTTCTATCGTCAGCAAAGTACAAGATAAACAGTTTCTTTAAAACAATAACCAATTCTGAAAATAACACCAATCTTACACATGAAGTAGCTGCAGTTGTACCCAAGCGGATTTTGACCCGATTGTTGTTTATCATTTTGCTATCTCTTTCCGATCAGGTACACATCCAACCCCCGAACAATTACCAATCAGTCAGAAAGTTCTTCAACTTATATCAGTGTTGTTCAATGTTCATCCTTTCAAACGTGGCCACACCACTACCGTCGCCGCACCGAAGTGAGTCATCGATATCTGTTTTGGATGATTTAACGTAGCCAGAAACTTTGGCAAGTGAAGGATTTCGTACGCCTACGGTTGTTTTTTTTTTTTCTTTTTTTACCTCCAATCACGGAAACGCAAACGTGAAATGCGTGAATTGCGTTTCCACTGACAATGAGAGACATAAGGGGGAATTGGTTGAAAAGGCACCTTCGATTGATATGTAATATTCTAGTAGTTAACCTACTGACAAGTGTTTTAGAGGGATAAAAATACATCTTTCATAATTGCAAAAAAATCATCAACAGGTAAATTAACTTTAATTATTTTATTAGTTATAGTAATCTTGATAAACTACGCCGGAAATTTCCAAAGAAATTTCTGAAGGTATGACTGGGAAAAACTAAAAATCACCCGGAGTAGTTACTGAAGGACTATTCAAAGGATTTGCCAAAAGAGTTTCTAAAGAAATTGACGGAAACGTTTAAAAATGCAGTATTTCAAAAAAAAAAACACGAGAAATTGTTAAATAATTTTCTACAGGAAATCCTAACAAAATTACTGGATAACTACTGGATACTAGAAATTGTTGGAGAAATTCCCAAACATTATTGCTTTAGGAATTCTTAAAAAAAACTGAGGAGTTCCCAAATGAAATCCTAGAGAATTTTTAGAAGAAATTCTTGAAAAGTCTCCAAAGCAGTACCTGAAGAAATTTTTAGATAAATTACTAAAGAAGATGCTCGAGAAATCAATAAAAAAAATTTTGGAGGAATTTTTCAAGTAATTGTCGGTACAAATTCTAGAAGAAAATAACGGAAAATTATTGATATATTTAATTAAGTAGAAATTCATAAAAAAGTGCTTGATAAATTTCGAAAACCATTTCTAAAGTTATTATAACAAAGATACTAAAAAAGGATCTCCAGAGAAACTTGCGGAAAAAATGCTGAAAAAATACCTTAGAATATTTTCGTAGTATAGTCGATAAAGTATCTAAAGAAATTACCAAAAAATCCGCAAGATAGTCGGAGGAAATTCTGAAACTGTAGAAGGAATTTTGAAAAATCTGAAGGAATGAGCGAAGAAGAACCCCAAGAAATGCCGGAGGAAACTCAAAAAAATATACAGAATTTTCAGAGCATATTGCACTAGAAATGAGTAAATATTTTTTCAGGGCAAATCCTCAAGAAATTACTGGATAAACTAATGAAGCTATTATTGATGGAATTCCTATGAGAAAGGCGGAAAAAATCAAAAATTAATGAAGGAATTTCTTCAGAAATTATTGGAGGATTTTTTAGATTACTGTTTCAAAAATTCTTGAAGAAATTTCTGGATGAGTTCCTAAGTAGACTCCCGATGCCTTAAATAATAGTTGACAAAATTTCAAATTAAATTTCTAGAACATTTCTTAAGGAAATTCTTGGAAAATTGTTAAAAGAGATTCTGAAGATAGTTTTAGAAAAAAAAAATCAAGAAATTTCCAGATGCATTAATAATGAATTTTCCGGAGTTATTTTTAAACTTACTGTAGGGTTAAATTCTGTAAAAATAACCGGGAAATTCTGATGAGTCTATAGTAGTAATTCATAAGCATTCCTGAAGTAATTAATACAGAAACTCCTGCAAAGTTATCATTGTGGAACTTCTGAAAACTGCCAGAAGAATTCCTTAAAATATTGTCGTAGAATAACTTGAGGTGTTTTCGGTGGAATTTTTAAAGACATTTAAAAAAAAATGGTCTAGCAATTATCGAAAGAGTTTCTGAACAAACTGTAGGAGGAATTAAAAAAAATAAAAATTTGAAGGAATTTACGAAGGTGTTTTTCAAGGAATTTATGGGGGAATTCCTCTAGGAAGTCTCAATAGAATTTTTGGAGAAACAGCATTTCTTCATAGAATTTTCGAAGTTTTTTTTGAAGGGATATAAAAAAACAAAGGGATTTTCCGTAAACATTTTCATAATAAGGGCAACACAATCACAAAAGAAATCAATAGAGGAATTTCTAAAGAAAATGCCAAAAGAAAGTGATTTGCAGATATTTCAACAGGAGTTTTGCCTGTGGAATTTTTGAAAGAGTTGTTTCTCCGCCAATTCGGAAGAAATTTTTCGAAGGCATAATGAAGCATTTCCTGAAGAAATTTCCGAAAGTCAAGTTATCGAGAAATTCTCAAAGAAATTGACGGAGGAATCGCGTAAATTCCTTGAACATATGTCGGTGACACTCTTCAATTGGTTGCCAAAAAATCCAAAAAAAAAGTTCTAGAAAACTTTTATAGACTTCCGATACAATTAAAGAATATGAAATTGCAAAAAAAAACTGTAGGAGTTTTTAGAAAACTGCCATAGAATGTTGATATTTGAAAAGTATTGAAATAAAAATTGCTCCTAGGGCAATTTCTAGTAGGAATTTAAAGAAAAAAATACTAGAGCAGTCCTCAAAAAGTTACAAATAGAAACCCTTAAAAAGTATGTGAAATATTCATTGATTTTAAGGGTTTTAGACAAGATCACGTTTTACTGAGTCGCTTTTGATTTTTTCCAGATTTTAAGAATTTTATTTTAATATTATAAATCAATTTCAAGGAGATTTTTTTAAAGTCACCTTCTGACAGCTGGGCACCTGCTTGACAATCAACATGAAATTTGACGAGGGGTGAATCAACAAATCGCTCACATACAAACGCTCAAATAACCAACTGACTTTTAAATAGGTTCCCGGGTATCAAATTCCATGAAAAGGCAACAGAATTTCCAAAAAGAATCTTGAAGAAACTAAGAAATTTTCGGAGTAGTTCCCGAATAAATTTCTAGAGAAGTACCTTAACAAAATATCCGAGAAAATAATTTAAAAAGTCCGCAGTAATTTATCAAATAATTATCGGAAGAAACATTGGAAATAATACCGGGAAATTCTAAAGAAATGGTGTGAGAAGTTCATACATAATTGGGTGGAGAGATTTTCAATAAAATATTCCTGAAATATTAATTAGAAAAATCCCCGAAATCATCTGCGCTAAAATTTTAAAGAAATTATTGGAAGAATTCCTCTCGTTTAAATTCTTTTTGAAGGATTTTTTGAAGAATTTCTTAAAAAATCAAGCGATTACCGGAAGAGTTTCTTAAAAAACTGTCGAAGGGGTTTTTAACAAATATAACCTGAAATCTCGAATGAATTTGAGGAGAAATAGCATTTTCTCACAGATCACTCACCGAACTTGCAAAGGAATTTTCGAAAAAAAAAATACTTTCGCAGATATTTCTACAATATTTCTCTGAAGATTGACTTCACTCTTAAGAAAATTCCGAATAAATTTGTGAAGGAATATTCAGAGAAATCAACAAAAGAATTTCCTGAGGAATTCCAGAACAAATTTGCAAAGAAATTTTTCGAGAAGATAATCTCAATCCAGAAGAATTTTTGAAAGTGAAGTAACCAAATAAATTCATGAAGATACTGATAAAAGAATCCGTGAAATCGTTGGAGAAATTCTCAAAAGAAATGTTGAGGAAATTTCCTGAGAAAGCTATTAAATATGGGTGAGGAATTCGTTTCAAAATTGCTGGAGAAACTCTTTCGTTGGTTTGTGAAGGAATTCCAAAAGAAACCGTCGAAGGAATTCTTGAAGACTGTCACAGTATTACGTCCGTTAAAGAGTAGTGTAATAAAAACTACCCCCGAGGCAATTTACGAAGGACCTCCTAAAAAACCAGAGGAGTATCTCAAGAAATTAACAGTGGAAATCTTAAAAGAAATACTGGAGGACAACCTTGAACAATTGCCAAACAAAAATCAGAAGAAATTGTTGAAATCTATGAAGGAATGGCTGAAAGTAGGCCTAAAAATTTCGGAGAAATTCTTAAAGAAATGCCTTGAAAATTGTCAAACTGTCGGAAGAGTTTTTTTTTTAAATGAAGGAATTCCTGATGAAACTATTAGAGAAATATCTAAAAAAAAACTGAACTATCGGATAATCGAAGACAAGTGGGCTTCGTGGCCGAGCGGTTAGCGGAGTCAGTCATTTGGGTGTCTCATAAGCCTTGGAGTTTGGTTTTGAATCCCGCTCCAGTCGGGGAAAACTTTTTGTCAAATGGAAAATTCCCCACTGGGCCACTGGGTGTTATGTGTTGTCCGTTGTCGAATGTTAGTAATGTTCAGTCTTTAGAGGCCGCAAGGTCGAAGACGCACATAGGAGTAAATCATATCAAAACCTGATCAAAAGTGGAAAAACTTAAAATGAATCAATAGGGTTTTCCGTTCTGTTCTGGCAAAGTGTAGTTTTCATGTAATCGTTTAACAGGTAAGCAGTGTCCAAATGTTTTGTTTACGCTTATTAGAAATGGTTTAGTGAAGTTGAATTTTAGCCGTTTTCTTCGATATAACTCACAGCGCGTGCAAGTTTTGACCGTACAAAGTAAATAAAATTGATTGTCAATCAATTCAACGATGCAGTTTGTTAAAGAAGGTCAATGTTGTTATTCTGTTTATTTGAAACCTAAAAAAATCGGCTTCAGTTTTCTATACAATATATGAAAAATAATGAAAAAAATATTTGATGGAATCCTCTACCGTACATTCAAAATTTTATAAGTTGATTTTCCGGCTGTTTCCAGGAAATCTTCCTCCAGTGTATGATAAAACTTTTATTCTTCTTTCAAATGCAGAAAGAAAACCTTCCGGATATTTCCGATTAAAAAAAAATCGCGATAATTATATTATTATGTGATATTATTTGCCTAGGAACACTATTTGACCCTCTCAACGTATGTTTGCTGGAAACTAGAATTCAACAGCTTTTAAGCAAAAAAGAAGAAGTTTAAAATCGGTCAACTGGTTCAAAACCTGTGATTTTTTAAAATGTTTTAGTTTTGAAAATTCTTGATTTTTACAATTATAAAATTGGTCACCCTAATAACGAAATAAAAAAAATACGGGTCTAATTATTTTCGATAAACTACAAAACCACCAAGTATCACGATGTTCGGAGACACACTATATCGATTTTCTATGGAATGATTGTATTAATTTAAAAAAATCTTGTTTAAGTCGGTTAGATTGGTTGTTTCTCACTGCTAGGTGAATTTATAGATATAAAACTCATTAAAAACTATGAAATACGTTTCATTACTAATATGCATTGCATTTAAGTTTCGAAAATACGTCGAATAATTTTGATCAGTTTTGATGTACTAGGTGCTCCACTGTGAGACGGTGTAAAGTAAATTGTCTTTTTTTAAATCACATTTTTATCAATGAACTAGCATAAGATTAAAAAAAAATCAATGAAATTGCTGAAAACATTTCTTAGAACTTTCTGAAAAAAACCCTCATGGATTCACGAAATATTGTCAGAGAATTTCGAAATAATGTATTCCAAAAGAAATTTCTGGAGGGAATCCCGAAAACGATTTCCTAGAGGAGGTCTTTATACGAAACTTTCAAGTAGAGATATTATACTGGGGTATTACAAATAATTGTTTGGATATAGTAAGAAATCGTAAGCTCTTGCTAGATAATATTTAATTTTCGAAGGCTTATCATAGGTGCACATTACACCATATCACCCTGTGCAATAAAAATTTGATTTCCCATTTTTGGGTTACAGTTCCGGCCGGAGGCGTCGGTGGTAGTGGGCGCAGCAAAACAGAACGACAGCAGAGGAAATTGGAGGTATATGTACCTGTGTCTGTGTCTGTCCTGGTGGGTGTGTGTGCATCGTAGAAATTTTCCAATTTAGGGAGTGCAAATGATTTTAAGTGGTTTATAATGGGCCTCGTGCGAGTGATATGGTATAAATTTTCCCTCCAACAACAACAACAACAACGACGTTCGCCAAAGGGGATGATTTCAGAGAAGCAACGCAACGAAACACAGCGGTGGTGGTCGTACGCACGCACTTTTTTCCGGCATCGAAACCGTCAATTAGAATTGTAAATGAGTCATTCGTTGATGAATTGGGGAACAATAATTGAATAATTCATTATCACGAATTTTGATGTGCTTTAACCTCTGCATGAGGAGAGGGTAGAGTCGTGAATTTTGCTGCGTCATTAAGTTAAACAAATCATCGCCACGGGTTGTGTTTCAGTTTCAGAAGAACAGTACTGATAATCTTCTTTTTCTTCTCGGTGTAACACACCGATTGTGACAAAGATTTCACAGTTTTTAGCTGAGAGCTTCCTCTGCTAATGCCTATTATGCAAGTCTATATAGTGTGGCAGGCACGAAGATACTCTATTTCCATCGAATCCCAGGAAACTTCCTTTTCCAAAACTTCTTGAACCGAACGGGAATCGTCACCCTCAGATATACCCAACCCACGCCTTTACAGCTGTTTTTAAGGACTGTATCGGAAATAAACTATAAACGTTCACAATTGTCTGAAAAATAATCTGTTCAAAATAAACAAAACTTGATTTTTGGAGATACTATATAAATCTCTTAAATAAAGAATAACAGTTCTGATTTTCAAAAAATAATCATTGAACTTGGACTTTTCCCTCAAAGATTGCACATATGTTTTTAAAATTTTGGACACCTCCTAAAAATTTAGAATTGTGAAAACTGAAGGAAAATATCAAATTTTTTCACTTATTTTTGCGCAAATATATTCTTTTCCAGAATGCTCATGATATAGGAAAATCATTTTTATCAAGAATAATTCCCTCCGCAGTTTAGGGAAATTCTTAAAAATGAAAAAAGGCCATTTTTCGAGGAACTCTTTTTTATGCGTCTTCAAAGAACGATTACGCAAATAAAAAAGTACATCAAGTTGAAAATTTGCATTTTTTCGATTGGGTATGTATTTAAATCTATTGAAGAGGTAGTTTTACCAGTGAACGGAATTTTATAACCTCTAAAAATATTTAAAGCAGAGCGTCAAAGTTCGACCAAAAAGTAGGTGTTTTTTTTGGAATAGACCATATTCTTAATGTTGGGGGCCGTCCATATACCACGTGGACAGCTTGGAGGGGGGAGGGGGTTAGGGAAAAGTCCACGCTTGTCCACGGAGAGGGGGGTGGGGGTTCGTCGAATGTCCACGTGGACAACATTAACATATAAATTAGGAAACAAGAATCAACAAACGAAACAAATTATGTCGCATTATTGATGAGATTCTCTTCAACAGTTCTTTCATACATTTTATTTTATTATACATTGTCTTTTACTTGTAAGTTACTTCTTCAAGGGAAAAAATTATGGTACTGATTCACAGACTAATTTGTTTTAAATTATCAGAATTTCTAATTACTTAGTTTTCTTCATTGAGGAATATACTGGAGATTTAAAATGGATTGTAGACCATGCAAATGTTGGTGTTTCAGTCAGAAAATTTTCTTTGAAGTTCTGTATGAATTTTTCTAAGTTTCATATCAATTTTTTAAGCTACTTCAAAGTTTCAAAATACATGTAAAGATTTGCAGGCTTATCTCAAAAATTTTTTTTGTAGGTTCCTTTAAAATTTAAGATGTTTCTAAGGGGCTGTCCATAAACCACGTGGTCATTTTTTTGGGACTTCTCAACCCCCCCACGTGGTCATAAGTCCATACAATTTTTTTTTCTTCCATACCATGACCATTTTGCCCGCACCCCCCCCCCCCACATGACCACGTGGTTTATGGACAGCCCCTAATGGATATTGAAGTCTAAGCCTCACCAATACAATTTAGTTGCTGTAAGTTTTGGTTTTTGTAAGAATCTAAGAAATATAATCTTATCTCAACAAAAATCTAAGATTTAAAATTACCTTATCTCAACAAAACAATCAGACAATCATAGATTGAATAAATATTCTAAAAAACACCGTCTTCAACCAGAGGCTGTACAGACTAAACATTGAACAATCAAGGCGATAGACATTACACGAAAACACCCAATGAAGAATTTCCGTTTGACGAAAATTTTTCACCAACTGGAGCAAGAATCGAACCCACACTCTCACAAGCATTAAGCTGAATTAAAAACAATGTTGAAAACTTGTAAGTACTTATTTTGTGCTACTTGTTTGTATTCTATGTAAAGCTATAAAATACAGCATCCGCTCGTTAACTGACTGCTGTTTAACTGGACTGCTTTTTAACTGGACGCTCGATAACTGGGCCAAAGTCCAGTTAAAAAGCGGTTGTCTGTCAAAAATAAACAAAATTTAACCTCACATTTTGCAAATCAGTAAACAAAACAAAATATAACAATAGCCTCTGGCTCTGGGAGCTCAGTCCAGTTATCGAGCGGCGCTCGCTAACTGAACTGTCGTCAAAGCCCAGTTATCGAGCGGAAACTGTATTTGTATTTTATAAAGTTTTCAATTATATTTAAGACATGATTCACGAAAAAAAAAATTAAAAAAAACTTTTCAAGATCACTTTTTCTATTTTTTTAGCAATGTGAAAAAAAAACTTTTTTTCTGATGTCCACGTGGACAATGGAGGAGGGGGGTAGGGGTCAATGAAAAATCCACGCTTGTCCACGGGGAGGGGGGAGGGGGTCAAAAACCATGAATTTTCTGTCCACGTGGTATATGGACGGCCCGGAGGTTTTTCTATCCAAAATAAGAATTTTAAAAGTCGGTTTTAAGTGGTATGTTATGTGTACATAACTGGTAGTAATAATAATTATTTTCCAGATTTATCCCCGTACAAATTTTTTTCGCAACAAATATTTGAAACGTTAAAAAAATTAAAAAAATGCAGTTTGTACAGATTGTTATTTTGTGTGGTATACTCATAGAACCATATTTTCAATAATACTAAACATTTTCCAAATTTCTTCAAGCTGTTTTAAACTTAACTGTATTGTGAACATTTCATAGAAGAACCGGAATGAAAAAACCAACCGTGCGACAAGATAGAGCATTTTGAATGTTTATATTTAATTTCCGATACAGTCCTTATATCAGTCCTTCCATATAAAGCTGAGCCGAAAAGCAAGTGCTGTTCCAGTTGGAATGTTATGTTAAGAAGAAGAAGAAGAACATTAGTCGATTTTGAACATCTTTGAATTTGTTCGTCTCACAAATAGTTATTCTGATTGATTTTAGAAATTCTCATTCTACAAAATATAATTTTAAATGGTAAACAACATTCAAAATCATATTTCGTACAACAGAATCATTACTATTATCAAGAAAATGTGGATAGAACCTTCTGTGTTTCACCAGAAAAAGTAAATTGGTTCAACTTTCTACTGAACGACCGTGTCATCAAGACGGAAGGAAACAGGTTTCAGTATAGTAAGGCGCAGCACTGCTACGTTGTCGGTAAATTATGAATACCTTCTAACGGAGCGTGAAATTGTATGAATACCCTATGGACGGAAACGGGAGCAATACGTCCTCGTCGGTGGGATGATACTTTCTTTTTTTATTCTACTTGTTTCTAATAAGCATAGATAGCAATAAGGGTGAGGCAGATAAATAAGCTGACAATGCGTGTATCCTGTGAGCTGTTCTGGAAGGGAGATCTTGTCGGAAAACTGCTAGTATAACAATTCATACATAGAACGAACATGAATTACATCAGGTGGATAGCGATAGTTAGTGAAGGGTTGTGCACAATTCTCACTTTTAGAAATAAGGAAAACTTCATGGGCACATCCATTATTAATTTGAAGTTCAGATTTTTCAGATTTTAACCCAAAACCTCGTGGATAGACATTGAAATGTTTCCATGGACTGTTTTATCACACTAGTTTACAGTATTTTTAAACTCGGTTAATCGATGGTCATTTTTAGCGTACAAACATGCCCTGAGTATGAAAACGCGAAGCAAAAAAAACCGTTGAATGGCGTTTTTTCGACTTTCCAAGTTTATTAGATAAGAAGAAGAAGAAGAAGAAGAAGAAGAAGAAGAAGAAGAAGAAAAAGAAGAAGAAGAAGAAGGAGGAGGATGAGGAGGATGAGGAGGAGGAGGAGGAGAGTATCAAGAAATGTTCAGATGCGTGTTAGGGACATTGCCATGGGGGCTTCAAATGCGTTTCAGGGGGTTCAGGTGAGTTTGAAGAGATTTAAGGTGGCTTCAAGAAGGTCCCAGGATGGAGGTTTTAGGGGCAACCACAACTGCCCTGAAATTCTCATGAAACGGTTCGGCCAATGACCATTTTGTATGGACGAAAAAAAAAAATTGTATGGACTAATGACCACGCGGGGGGGTTGGGGTTGAGAAGTCCCAAAAAAATGACCACGTGGTTTATGGACAGCCCCTAACACACCAAAACTCTTCAGACACCCCATTAAACCCCCTGATACGCTTCTGAAACGCACGTCTAATCCCCTGACATGTCCTGAAATGCTTTCAATGTGTTTATAATGATAAATGGTCCCTGAAATCCTTTGAATCGAATCCACTGGTAAGAATGACAGCACGAATGGTATAGATAGGAACGATATGCGGTGATTTTATAAAACTGTTAATAGTGTGTGGTACAATACTCCACCAGAGGACAGTTTGTGCATAGCGCAATAAACAGGAAAGCCATTTATTTAAAGACATTGTAGCAGCCAGGTAGAAACAAAGCTTTTATGATTTGTTGAATGGCAACGATAGAGGTTTGTCCAGAAACAGAATACACTTAGTTGATGTAGGAGAAGTAGTGGTTCCAGTATCCAGTGTTAAAGTTAAGAGAGTATATGAAATTCTCCCAAAATTGCACTATGGATATCTTCAAAAATTTATTCACAAAAGCTCCCACCGATTCTTACAAAACATTGACCACGAAATATAAAAACAATCTCCAGGGCTTTCTTTGGATATGCCCTTAGGAATTCCTTCAGAGGTTCCACCAACAATTTGTTTATAAAGTTTTCCATGGATCCATGGCTCCTGAAACTTCTTCTAGGATTACTTCAGAAATTCTTCAAGGGTGTCCTTTTGAAAATCCTCCGGCAGGAGTCAGATGTCAATTTCTTGATTTTGCTTTGGCTGACCAAGCCATGTGGGAAATTACACTGTTGAAAATGCTTTGACATCCATGTGCACAACAGAACATGTGCTCGATGAACAAATTGAGATTTGAAATTATGAAAAGAAATCCACGTACTCCGGTGAGACTCGAACTCACGACTCCCAATTCGCTAGACGGGCGCTTCTATTCCTTCAAGCTACGGAGTCACTCGACTATCTCCGTCGCCAGCAGGCCTAGAACTGAACTCGATTCCACAATCGCACATGGTTATCTTCTTTTCACAATCCAAACCCCCTTCGGATGGGATTAGATCAGATGTTTCTCCAGGAATTTCTTCTTAATTTTCTTTTTTATATTATTGAGATTGAGAAATTGAGAAATTCTTTAAGTGTGTGATTTTTTTAGAAAATGTTTCCGTGGTTACTTTAAGAAATCGTTAAGATATTTCTTCACTTACTGCTTCAAAGATTTCCTCGGAAATTTCTCAAGGGATTCCATTCGAAATGTCCAGAGGAATGTCTCCAGAAACTACTTCACAGACTCTACCAGAAAATCAAGTAATAGTTCCTCCAATGATTGTTACATTACTACAGATGATTCTAGCAGGAATTTCTCTAGAAACTACTGCAGAATATCATGCAGAGATACAGGAGCTCCTGTAGTATTCCTTCGTATGTTTGCCAAGAAGTTCCTCCAGCATTTCCTTCAAGGATACCTCCAGGATTTCTCTATGGGTTCAAAAATTTCTTCAGTAATATTTCCTAGAAATTTCTACAAAAAGCATTTTTACAAGAGATTCTTACAGGAATTTTTAAGAAAATCGTCCAGGTAATTCTTTTTAAGTTTCTCAATAAAATATCTTGGGGCTTAACAAATCATTTCCCTCGAATTTCCCCCCCAAGTTTTCCTCCTGGAATTTCTTCAGAAATTCCTCATGGAATGCCTTCAGGAATTTTCCAACGATTCCTTCAAAAATACCTTCGAGGATTTTTTACAGGAACAAGACTTCAAGGATTCTTTCAGTAATCCATTCGGGGACTGTTTCAGGGGCTCGCTCGGGGTCACACCGACTATTTACTCAAAACTTCCTAACTCGCTCCAACTCGGGAATGATACTCGTAAATTGATTTTATTTTACTTCTTATAACAAAGATGGTTAAGGCTTTTTACGGCATCATCAGCATCGGCTGCCATTTTGAATTTTTTGCTCCAAGTTTCAAAGTGATAATTCTCTGCCACCAAAGCGAATATTTGTATGAAAAAGTATCATCCTATATGCTCACTCGCAGTTATTCCGATGATACTTCTTCTGCTGCGTTGCTGCAGTATCGACAGTTTTTTATCACTTCAAAAACGCGAGGCAAACAATCATAGAAAAGCAAAAAGTCAATGATTCGTTTGAAAGCTTAGAATGATTTTTTTATGTTTGTCTGCTCCATGGCTTACTTGTCAGCAACAGTGACATGAACACACTACTGAAACTTAGTAAACGCGAATTAAGTGTGTACACAGGATTGTTAACCGGGCACTGCCCATCTCGAAACTTTCTATTGAAGCTCAAGAAGATTCAATCAGAAGAATGTCGGTTCTGTGGTTTCAACTCCGAGGTTTCAGAACATCTACTTTGTGAGTGTAGTTTTCTCTTTAAGAAGAGAGAACGTTATTTCGGTGGATGCATCATGCATCCCCGAGATATCTGGTGGAATATAAATCCGAAGGTAGTGGCTTTCATTTTGGAAGCTATTCCAGACTGGGGTATAATGCAGGCCTAAAAAAAAACAATCGTTAGTTCTTAACACTAGTGAGTATACTAATGTACTGCATAAAGCAACTGGGTCTTACCACAATAGATCAATTAATGGTCGCAGTGGTTGTGTACCCCTACAGGGAAAAAAAACAGTGACTTATATGTTAAATATTTCTTCAAGAATTTCAGCAAGGGATTTTCTGAAAAGTTCTTCAATGAATTTTATTCTCATAAACTTCTCGTTAGAAACCCTGCGGAAATTCCTCCAAGAGTGCCTCACGGGATTGCTGGAGAAATTCCTTTGGGGAATTCTACAGAAATTCCTACAAAAGTTCTTATTGAAATTTCTTCTGCGATTCCGAAAAAAATATCTCCTAGGAGTCCTTTAAAGATTCCTGCAGAGATTTTTTTGTGGCTCTCCCATAAATTTTACAATACATTTACTGAATGATTTTTTTGGAATTTTTAAAAGATCCCTTATGGATTTTCTGAAGAAACCTTTGAAAAAACTTGAGAAGATACCTATAAAGATTTCTCAAAGAAATTCTCAAAATTTTCTGAAACGATTCCTGGATTAAAATTCCTGAAGAAATTTCTATAGTAATCTTCCTGGAATAATCCTTGGTAGAATATCTGAAGCGGTAGCATCTCGTATCCTCACTTTCTACCTGTTAAACGACCCTAAAACTCATTTGTGGGGAATACAGGAGCGAGATTAAATTGAGGATGGACGGAAAGAGAGAGAAAATTCAAGAATTTACATTCGTTGAACAGGTAGATTTTAGGTTGGGGAATCGCCACTGATCTGAAGGAAATCACTGAGATATCTCTGATCTAACTCCCAAAAGAATTTCATGAGAAACTTCTGGTTGGATTCTGGGAATAATTCCTAGGAAAAACTCCTAAAGGCATTCTTAAAGAAATTTTTGTAGATGTTTGTTCCCAACTAGTTCCCAATATACTTCTATAGGCTCGCGTCGAACCCACCTTGCTCTAGTACTGCAATTGAGTGCTAGATGGTAGTAGTAGTGCTAGAAATGAATAGCATGAAATTAAAATGCTGTAAGTAGTAGTAGGCAGTTAGGTTTCATTAGATCATAAATTATAAAATAAAATTAGTCTAAGTTGAACTACCAAAAAATAAACTACTCCTTAAATTGTGCCTTATCCAAGTTCCAAGTCAATAAAGTGTTCCATAAAGTGCCAGAAGTTTCTATCCGTGTAGAAGAAATCCTCCTAGTGGCAGTTAGCTGCAACTGCGTGAGCTTTGTGGAACGCGAAGTAGCTCAAAATCCTATACCACCACCACCCACACAGCATAGAGCTACTCTACAGCCGAAATCCGATATTCCACCTGTGAAATTCCACCGGAAATCCCGAACCTGCCCCAACAGTAGATTTTTTTTAGGAACTTCAGGAGTAGTTTTCTAAGAAATTCTTGAAGAGATACCTAACGGACATTCCTGATGAAATTCTGAAGGAATCTCTGGTGAATTTCGTTAAGCAACCCCTGGAAGAACTGCTGGAGATGATTGGGGAGAAATTGTTCGAAGAATTCATTGTACAATTTCTCAAGATATGAAAGGAAATACTGCTGAAATTGAAAAAAAACTCCTTTAGGAATTTCACCAAAAGTTGCTTACAAGCGAAATAAGTTTCACTGAGTGAATTTATCTTGCTTTCTAAAGAACCAAAGACCAGAAAAAGCCTTCTAAATAATATGCATAATGCGCAATGTTGAAGTCATACCCAATAGGGCGTACCAGTATATGGTTGTTGTACAGTTGGCGCTGAAATTTTGATATATTTTGCGTATCTTTGTCAAATGAGTTATCCTTTGACTACAAGAGCAGTACCAAATGTCATAATCTGACCATTGTTTTGTACTCTTGGTGGTTCCATGATCTTACCAATCTTTGAAAATCTCGTATCTTAAAGTTTAATACTCACTTTTTCAAGCTCATACTTTTGTGTTTTTTTTTCATTCAAGATACTTTCCTCTCCTTCAATTCCATTACCAGCCAATTTGCTAAAAATAGCTTACTGTTTACCTAAGGACACCTGCTCCTTACACAATCACACTTCGGGGCACATATAAGAGGAGCCATATTCTTATCGGAAGAAAAAAAAACCCGAAAAATGATGAAATTGTTCCACCGACGATGTCATCGACCTAGACAACCGAGCTTCGCATTGTGTTACAGCTACTACGTGCCTGATGGTGGACTCTCCCATATGTGTCGTCTTTAGGTGAAGACAGGAGCGGATCTGCTTTCCACCATTCTTTGTGCGGTAGGGAAGTTTGGGGTAAGATGTTCTTTTCTAAGGTTTTAAAAAGCGTCCTTAATGAATACTTGATGTCCAAAGATCCAGAAGTTGAAAGAAAAACACGCGAAATTTTACGATGCACCTGAATTTTAGAAAGGAAAATGTTCCAAACGACGAGAGCTGTACACCATCATCCCCCTTTCGAATATACTCACAGGATCTTTCGGGTGTGTAGCATGAGAATCTAATCTACTTTTCCTGTTTCGCTTCTCGCGTCGCGTGAGTCCTTCCTTGGTGCTCCTTCCGATTATGGAAAGGGAGAAAATTCTTCATTTATTTATTTTTCGTCTTACCACATACGAATAACTTCGTCTACATAGGAACTGTGTAATCCGTAGCAGCGTGCCTTGTGGCGTTATGATTCCTGGAAGGTAGTAGGTACTTATGTTTTTGGCAGTCCGTGCTTTATTCCGAAACCGTTTGCTAGATACCCGCTTCAGGAATATGAGTATTAAAGTTATACGAGGAGGTCTTTTTTATAGATTTTAAACCTAAATGCTTAAGAGTAGCCTATAATGCCTGAATTAGTAATAATCTTTAAACCTCGGACGAAGCCACCTATTTCACTATCCATGTTAGTTTCTTAATTTGAAATGATTAAGATTGGTCACTTTCTGATCACTAGGTGATTGAATCACGCCACGAATGGAACACTTTTCTTACTATACCTCGATGCTTCTAAGGAATGAAAATCGCAAATTTCTCCATTACGAGGATCCACACATGCAGGCTACCACCTGTCATACGCCTTCCCTAAGAAAATTTTCCTGAAAACGTATTAATTTTCCGCGCCTCAAGTCGAGCAATGCCGCCACGCGAGTCGAGAATGTGAAGACATTCCTCCCGTTGTTGTTCCTCTCGAGCGGATCATCATTGTCGTGGAACCTGGCTACTTGGCCCGGAAAGCATCTTCACGTGGGGCTTTTATGTGCCTGTTTTTTTTTGTTGGAAATTTGAAACTTCCCCTTTGTAAGTACGAGTGGCGAGGATGAAGCACATATTTTTGTGTGAAAGGCGAATAAAAGCTGGTACAGGAGTGGAGGTTCAGGTGTAGGTACTTTACCTACAAGGTACGACCAGGTGATGACTTGCGCTGCCGCGTCGTCGGGAAAGGAGCAAATGGTATGAAAAAGAAAAGATCATATTTCGCAGTCAGTAATTTTTCATCCTACCTGTCGGGTCGGGAATGTTAGTCTTGTGCGAGAGAGGAAGTTTTTATAAGCGGAATTGTATTCAACGGATGATGGTTTCCGGAGGCGAATATGAATTGCGAACTTTTCAGGAAGTTTACCGAGTCAACTTTAATCGCGTTGAAATGTTTCTTCAAATGATAAAAATAAAATTTTCGAAAAATTGCTTATAAAAGCAATTAACAAAGACCATAGTAGCCAATAAGCTCTTACATGTGACATTCTTGAGCTGCCTAAAACACGAAACAATTTTCCGTTTTGAACTCGATTAATTTGAATGAGATTTTGTTAATGCGCAGGCTTTAAGAAAATCTTGTATCAATTGCTTCAGAAATACCTTTAAAAATTTAAAAAAAATCGTTCTGGAATTCCTACAAAATTTTACTGAATGTTTATTTAGAATTTCCTTAAGATTTAGGGATTCTTAAAAAATCGAAGATTATTTCAGAAAATCAATCGGGATTTTCCTTTTTTTTTTTTGAAAAATTCGTGAAATCTTCCGAAGAAATCGTCCAAGGATTCTTTTGGAAATTTTCTTCTGGGCTCACCATAGAAATACCTCGATAGAAATGCCTCCAGAATTTTCTTCGGAAGTTCCACTTGTGATTTTTTCATAAATTTCACAAAGAATTCTATTAGAAAAATTCTGGGATTCTTTCTGAAATTCGTACAAGGAGTCCTTCAGAAACTCCTCCGGATATTTATTTGCAAATTTATCCGCGGGTTGCTTTCGCATTTCCTTTGGAAAGCATTGCAGATTTTTTCCGAGAGTTTTCTTAAAATATTCGAAAAATATCTTTATAAAGTCTTCCGGAGATTTCTTGGAGAATTTCTGCAAGGATTTTTTCAGAAAATCCCCCAAAAATTCCTTAACGGATTAATAAAAAAATCGCTGCAATTGCTTCCGAAATTTTGCGCTTTTTTTGAATGCTTTTTTCTGATATTCTTTCGGAAATTTCTTCAAAAATGATTTTTTTTCGCGAGGTTTTGTTTGGAAATTTGCGTGTGGAATAATTGTCTAGAGATTTCTTCAAAAATTCCACAACGGATTACTTTAAAAAAACCTTCCATGGTTTTCTTAAAAAAAAACATCCTTCATGGATTACGAAGAAGCTACCAAAAAGTTTGATTTTAATGATTATTGCTACAAAAAAAAATCAGAGATTCTTTCAAAAAATCTTTCCAAATGTTATTGTAGATTTTGTCAGATTTTTTTCCAGCGAGTTTTGTTTTCAATATTTTAGATATTTTCCCAGAGCTTGATGAATAACAGAAGGAATTCCAGGAGGAATTCCCGTAAGAATTTTAGGAGGAATCGCCGTCTAAATTCCAGGAGGAATCAACGAAGGAATTCCAGTAGGAATTCCCGAAGCAATTCTAGGATTAATCTCTGAAGAAATTTAAGGGAGAATCCCAGAAGGAATTTCATGAGGAATCCCCGATGGAGTTTTAAGGGGTTCCCCTGAAGGAGTTCCAGGAGGAATCCAAGAAGGACATCCAAAAGAAATCCCCGAAGGAGTTCCAGGAGGAAACCACGAGGGAGTTCAAGGAGAAATCCCAAAAAGAATTCCAGGAGGAATCTCCGAAGTAATTCCAGGAGGAGTTCCAGAAGGAATTCAAAAAGCAATCCCCGAATGAATGCCAGAAAGAATCCCTGAAGGAATTCCAGGAGTAATCCCCGTGGGAATTGCACAAGAAATTGTTGTAAAAATTCCAGGAGGAATCCTCGAAAGAATTTCAAGAAAAATCTCCAAAGAAATTTAACGGAGAATTCCAGGAGGAGTCCAAGAAGGAATTCTAGGAGGAATTCCTGAAGGAGTTTCAGATGAAAACCCCGAAAGAGTTGAAGGAAAAATCTAATAAGGAATTTTAGAAGAGATCCTGAAGGAATTCCAGGAGAAATTTCCGAAGGAATTCCAAGAGGAATTCCCGAAGAAATTCCACGAGGAATTTCAGAAGGAATTCCAGGAGGAATTCCCGAAGGAATTCCAGGAGACATTCCCGAAGGAATTCCCGAAGGAATTCCAGGAGGAATTCCAGGAGGAATTCCAGAAGGAGTTCCAGGAAGAATTCCCGAAGGAATTCCAGGAGGAATTCCCGAAGAAATTCCAGGAGGGATTCCCGAAGAAATTCCAGGAGGAATTCCCGAAGGAATTCCCGAAGGAATTTCAGGAGGGATTCCCGAAGGAATTTCAGGGGGAACTCCCGAAGGAATTTCAGGAGGAATTCCCGAAGAAATTTCAGGAGGAATTCTCGAAGGAATTCAAGGAGGAATTCCCGAAGGAATTTCAGGAGGAATTCCCGAAGGAATTCCAGGAGGAATTCCCGAAGGAATTCCAGGAGGAATTCCCGAAGGAATTCCAGGAGGAATTCCCGAAGGAATTCCAGGAGGAATTCCCGAAGGAATTCCAGGAGGAATTCCCGAAGGAATTCCAGGAGGAATTCCCGAAGGAATTCCAGGAGGAATTCCCGAAGGAATTCCAGGAGGAATTCCCGAAGGAATTCCAGGAGCAATTCCCGAAGGATTTCCAGGAGCAATTCCCGAAGGAATTCCAGGAGGAATTCCCGAAGGAATTCCAGGAGGAATTTCCGAAGGAATTCCAGGAGGAATCCCCCAAGGAATTCCAGGAGAAATTCCCGAAGGAATTCCAGGATAAATTCCCGAAGGAATTCCAGGAGGAATTCCCGAAGGAATTCCAGGAGGAATTCCCGAAGGAATTCCAGGAGGAATTCCCGAAGGAATTCCAGGAGAAATTCCCGAAGGGATTCCAGGAGAAATTCCCGGAGGAATTCCAGGAGGAATTCCCGCAGGGATTCCAGGAGAAATTCCCGAAGGGATTCTAGGAGAAATTCCCGAAGGAATTCCAGGAGGAATTCCCGAAGGAATGCCAGGAGGAATTCCCGAAGGAATTCCAGGAGGAATTCCCGAAGGAATTCCTGGAGGAATTCCCGAAGGAATTCCAGGAGAAATTCCCGAAGGAATTCCAGGAGAAATTCCCGAAGGAATTTCAGGAGGAATTCCCGAAGGAATTCCAGGAGGAATTCCCGAAGGAATTCCTGGAGGAATTCCCGAAGGAATTCCAGGAGGAATTCCCGAAGGAATTCCAGGAGGAATTCCCGAAGGAATTCCAGGAGGAATTCCCGAAGGAATTCCAGGAGGATTTCCCGAAGGAATTCCAGGAGGAATTCCCGAAGGAATTCCAGAAGGAATTCCCGAAGGAATTCCAGGAGGAATTCCCGAAGGAATTCCAGGAGGAATTCCCGAAGGAATTCCAGGAGGAATTCCCGAAGGAATTCCAGGAGGAATTCCCGAAGGAATTCCAGGAGGAATTCCCGAAGGAATTCCAGGAGGAATTCCCGAAGGAATTCCAGGAGGAATTCCCGCTAGAATTCCAGGATAAATCTCTGAAGGAATTCCAGGAGGAATCACTGAAGCAATTCAAGGAAAAACTCCAGAAGGAATCCAGCAGGAATCCTGAAGCAATTTCAGGAGGAACCCCTTTGGGTGTTTCAGGAGAAACCCCGAAGGAGCTCCAGGAAGAATCTCCGAATGATTTTCAGAAGGAATACTCAAAGGAATTCAAGGAGAAATCCACCATAGAACTCCAGGAGGAATTCCCGCAGACATTTCAGGAGGAATCCTCGATGGAGTTCCAGGAGGAATCTTCAAAGAAATTCAAAGAGGGATCCCCGAACGAATTTCAGGAGGAATTCACAAAGAAATTAATAGAGAAATTCCACATGGAATTCCAGCAACAATCCCCGAAGGAATTCCAGAAGGAATCCTCGATGCATTTCAAGGAGGAATCCCTGAAAAAATTCTAGGAGAATTCTCTGAAAGAATTCCAGAAAGAATCCCCGAAGGAATTCCAGGAGAAATCTCCGAAAGATTTATAGGAGGAGTCTCCAAAAGAATTTCTGGAGGAATTTAAGAAAGCACCCTCAAAGGATTCTCTGAAATAAATCCTTGAGGAAATCTAGCAAGAACTTCTGAGGATATCCCTGATGTAATTCCTGAAGGCATCTTAACCTCCGAAAGAGGTCCAGGAGCGATCCTGGATATCCTGGAAGAATCCGTGAAGGAACATCTGGAGGCATGTTAATTCTTGATTTTGCTTTGGCTGACCAAGCCATGTGGAAATTACGTTGTTGAAAAAGCTTCGAAATCCATGTGCACAACAGAAATATATGCTAGATGAACAAATTGCGACTTGATCAATGAAAAGAATACCACGTACTCCGGTGGGAATCGAACCCACGGCTCCCAGACCCCCAATTCGTTAGACGGGTACTTCCCTCAAACTCCTGGAGACAACATTGAATTCTCCTGGAAAAATCTTTGAAGCAACTGGAGGAATCCCTGGAGAAACGCCAGGAGATATCCCTCATTGGAATTCTAGATGAATTTCTGAAGTAATTCCAGGTGGATAATTTTTGAAGGAAACTCTGGCGGAATCTCAGCAGAAAAACTCCTAGACTAGTATGTGAAGCAACTCCGGTAGGAATTCTTGAAGTTCCGAAGGAATCCCTGGAGGAACTCCTAGATTGATCTCTGATGGAACCCTTATAGGAATCCCTGAAAGAACTTCTGAAGTAAGTGATGGATCGCCTGGATGCATCCCTGAATCCTGCTGGAAGAATCTCTGAAAAAACTCCTGGAGCCATCCCTGATGAAACACTTGTCGGAATCACAGAGAGATTTTCTGAAAGAATCCCTGATGAAACATCTAGAGGCATCCCCGAATTCTCTTGGATGAATCTTTGAAGGAACTATTGAATAGATCTCCAAAGGAATTTCGGGAGAAATCACTGATTGGAATTTTAGAGGAATCAGTGAAGGAACTGCTGAACCAATCACTGAAAACACTTATGTATCATGAATCACTGATATTTTTTTGGAAGAATCACTGACACATCTCCTAGAGGTATCACTGAGTTATTATGGAAGAAACTCTGATGAAATTCCTGGAGAGGTGTGAATGATGAATGATGGATAAGATCTAAGGAAAATTAATAAAAGGACTCGAGTTTCGTACTTGAAAGGACACCCTGTTATTCTATTTGAATTGTTTCAGAAGTTCTTTAAAAGAGTGCAAACTATGCAGAGCCTAAGGTAACAGAAAGAAAAAAGTATACAGACTAATGTTCCAATGACCAGACTTCAAATTTTTAGAACGTAGGTACTGTTTTGTTCGTACTTGGTAATTGATTTCTTCTTGTCGATTTTTCTATCGCCAGTATTATTTTTGACAATCCGTTTTTGGAAAATCTCTCGGTGATCCACTAGAGAACGGTTTCGACTAACGTTCGGATCTGGAAAAGTAACAATTTTGTTTATTATCATGAACCATCAATTTTCTCTTTCGTTAATGATAAATCGAGAACATTGATGATTAGAAATCAATTGTTGCAGTCAAGCTCTTATGATAGGTATGGTGATTTTTTTTATCAACTTTATGTAATTTTTTTGTCTTTTTCAACGAAATTTTCAACTCGAAGCTAGTTCAATCTCGGGACTCACGCTTTACTTTCCTTCCGAAGGAAGAACCGACATTTTGTGAATATGTCGGGAGTGAGATTCGATTCCAGGTCCTCGGCGTGATAGTCAAGTGTTCTAACCATCACACCAGGTCCGCTCCACTTTATGTAAACTTAATTTGGTTTGATTAGGGCCTAACTGACATTGACGATTTCTCATCGGTCCTCTCTTTTGAAGCAAAACTTATTATCTCTCTTTTGAAGCAAAACTTATGATATTCCCTCTGAGCAAAAACTAACCCCTTTTCGTTCGAAAGCTGAAGTATCTCGAACCATACCAAGTCTTCATTCGTAGAAATTGAATGGTGAAACTTTCATCGCAAGCGAAAGAATCCATTCTCCGGCGCGTGCTTTGTGGTCGGCTTCCAAGCAAGAAAAAAAACTTCCGGCGAATCGAAGGCTTCGCTAGTAAATTATATGCGGGAAATGCAAGTGAAAATGGGAGTGTACTTTTGGAGAAAACAATTTTCACTGTGCATTAATTTTCCCCGAGTGGAATGGCTGTGCCTGTGCTTGCACCGAGGGCAAACCCTCCAATCCTGGCCGTTCGTTCGTTGTTCGAGGAGCGCACAAAGATAGAACAAGTTTCTATTTTACTTTTTTTTGCTGCTCTCCTGCCCCTCTATCAGAGGGGTAGGAATGCAGAAACGATAAATTGTTGGAAAGCACGAAATCACGGCACATCTCAACATGCACATTAGTGTTAAATATTTATGGATGCAAATGCCTATGCATGATTTTCCCACATAGACAAGTTCGGGCCGAGAGCTGCACTACTGTGAGCAAAATGTAGAGGAAAACATGTGTATTATGCATAGTTTTTGCCCCGGGGCGGCGAACACGAGGAAACTTGGCCGTATTTTAATGAATGCGAGTTTGAGCGGGAAATTTTGCAACCGAGGCAAAAGTTATGGAAATCGCGCACTCTCATAAGCAAACAGTTTGTCGACGTCTTCTTGTGTGTGAGACCGAGTGTGTGTATTTATGGTTTTGAGCCGTGCATTAAAGCGGAAAGGCATCTTTTTGACTGAAGGATTCAACATTGCGCTTTGGAGGTACGAGCATCTTCCGCCGCCCTGGAGTAACTCAACAATGCGATATGTGTTTCTGCCAGAAATCCCATTTATCTTCGTCATCATTTTATAGCGACAAGGAGGACGTGCAGCAGCGCAGGGAAGGTATTTCTGGCTCACGAACCACAACCTGGCACACTATATGTACCGTGGAGCAGCTCATTGCACTGGCAAATAATGGGTTTACAGTTGGATTTGTTCGCCTTCTTGTCTACACCTTTCGAATGGGATATGGTTTATGGGCGCTTGGCATGCGAGAATGTGAAGGAATACTCCTTTAAAGGAATACTTCCTTTAAGAATTACTGTCGAGGAACAGTTATTCATGGCTTCATTCTTGTTTTTCTTTTTGTGGCACAGAGTAAGGCAATGTTTCATATCCAAACTTTCAAATGGAACGAGTTTACACAGGAAGCATTTCTTTGGAATGCTATTGCCTTTGTTCTCTATGTTTTGGATTCCAATGAGAACGATGCAATCATAATGTTTCTAGAAAATTGCGGTTTTAAGTAGACCCATAAGATCAATCTGAATTGATATTACTCTCTTTCAACGTTATAAAAGTAATTTAATTATATACAGTCATTCAGTGATAACAATCGGGATCAATTTTAAACTAATAGAAAAAAGTTCTGAGTCAAACATACAAAAAAGCGAAGATTGAGTGGTGGAGAGTCAGACCCATACCCAAGGGATGGGTTTTAGGGGATAAACCCTTCCCGTTGCCATAATTTCATATACTGGGCACCCAGTGCTTTACCCAGAATGTGCAAATCTTCTCCCTTTCCTACTATTCTCTACACGGACTTGAAGCGTGGTTCATGAAAAAAATGAAGTATGGAGAGCTGATAAAAAATGAAGTGGACATTGCATGTTTTGAAAGGTCTGGTTTTCTAAGTCTAGGGAATCCAAACGATTAAAATGGCTTTGCTCGACGTTTTTGCCTATTTTTTAGCATTTTTCGATCGAAAAGCTGTCTATCTTTTTTTTTGTTACTTTCTATTTCTACTTCACAACGTCGGGGAACGCCAATTCGATCGTTTGGATTCCCTAGACTGGGAAAACCAGAGCCTTCAAAACACCATTTCCAGTCGAAAATCTCCAGGATTTTCTAATGACGTTCATCTGGGAATTCCTCTAAAGGTATCTCAAGCATGTCTTTGAGAACTCCTTCAGAGATCACTTCGGGTATTGCTTCGGGGTGTTTGATCCAGGTATCCATCCAAATTTTCAGGAACTTCTACTAGAAATTTACACCAGTATCTGTAGGAGATTTCAGAGAATTCTGGAGGAATTCATCACGAAATTTCATAAACGATTTCTCCATGAATTCATCCTGTTATTCTTTTACACAATACCTGCAAAGACTTTCAAAAAACAATCCCTGGATGAACCACTTATATAATCCTAGAAGTTATTTTTGACAGAACAACAGAAGCAATTAAAAAATGAATCCTTCTACGAAATTTTGCAGGAAAAAAAATATAAAAATCAATGGAAGAATTTCTTAGAATACAGAATGCGTCTCTGGAGGAACCCATGAGTAAAGAATTCCAAAAGAATCCTTAAAGAAGAAATCTCTAGTAGAATTTATTAAGTAATCACTGGAGGCATTATTGGAAGAATCCCTGGGCATATCTCAGCGAAGTTCTTGAAAGAATCCCAGGAGGGAATTCTGAAGAAATTCCTGGAGGAGCTATTGAAATTTGTACAAGAATTTAAAAATATCCTGGAGAAGTACTCTAATGAGGTTACTGAAAAATTTTCGGAGGGACGTATTTCTAAAAGTATCCCTTTCGGAATGAGTTTATAAGCACCGGGAAAACTTCTTTAAAGATTTCGGCGCAAACCTCTTGAGAAATGCTTTGAAGAGTTTCTGTAAAATACATATGACATATCTTTCGGATGGATTCCTGTTACCGCTAACGGCAACAATACGGTAGGCCGTGTTCCAAAAGTTTAAACAAACTCGTCAGAGTAATTTTCTACGGTTTATTTGCAAAGTTTGTTAAATTTTTCCTGTAATTACAATATCTCTTATTACTATTTTTTCCATTTCTCTTCTTTGTAGGGTTGTTAGTGCTTGCACATAGTTTATTATTTAAAGATCTAATTACTTACAGGGGATGGCCAAAATGTTTGGGATAGGCAACTTTTTTCCCCCACAAAAAAAAAAAACAACATGCTGTAACTTTTCGTAGAGTGCATCAAAAAATCTCAAATTTTGACTCTTTGTCAACCTATAATATGTGCATCATTGGTACAAATTTGGGCTCGATTGATTAATTTTTCGCGAAGTTAGAACCGTTTGGGTAAAACACTATTATTTAGACAACTAATTTTTGAACTGTCATATCTAGGAAACCAGTGATCCGAATTGAATGAATTTTCTAACGTTTATCAACAATATATTGAAACTTAATACGACGTTATAAAATGTAATATTTTCTCACGGCGATTTAAGTTATACCGGATTGAAATTTTTACCCATATAGAGGAAAATAAGTCAAATTTACAATACAACACAAAAATTACTAAATGTGTTCTTCCTTCATTCTAAATAGGCTCTAATATATCTGATTGAGATCAGAAGTGGAAAATCTTTGGATAGCAACACAAATATTTATTGACATTGATGTAAAAAAATTACATTTTTTGAGAAAAATCCAAAAAGTGTCAATCTATGATAACGTTTTTCAACGTTTAAAAAGTATCAATGTTTTAATAGTTTGTGAAGCATTTTTACATTGTTAGTGTACGTTCAAAATTTCATTCAATTCGGTTCACTGGTTTCCGAGATATGACACCTCAAAAATGAGTTGTCTAAAAAATAGTGTTTTACCCGAACGGTTCTAACTTTGCGAAATATCAATCAATCGAGCCCAAATTTGTACCAATGATGCTCACATAATAGGTTGACAAACAGTCAAAATTTGAGATTTTTTGATGCGCTCTATGAAAAGTTATAGCTTGTTGAACTTTTTTATGAGAGAAAAAAAGTTGCCTATCCCAAACATTTTGGCCATCCCCTGTACGTTCAGTGTCTTCGTATCTTCGTTCTCTCCGGTAAGCGGTATCGTATGGTAGTTCGGGCTGTAAGTATCTGTTCCTGTGTATATTGTTAATTGTTGAACAGTTCCACTTTGCTTATTTTTTTTTCTAATAGAATTACCTTGATTAGAATCAGGATAGCTTAGCTAATCTCTGATTTTAAACAGCAATGGTGACACGAAACAACTAACTACATGTTCAATTAGAGAACACTAGATTAGAATTCAATCTGTACTATTTCGAGTTCATTCCATGGAATCCATATAACCTTAGTTATCCACTGCACGCACTTAAACTAATCACTTTTAAAGAGTTTTTCAAAGGATTTAGTTACAGCAACTAACTTTGAATTAAAGATTAAACTTATCAATCACAAATCACTTTTCTGCTTTGTTTTGGTTCTTTTAATATCCACTATGCCTTCGACTTTCACATCGTTCCTACTGCGCCGAGTCCCAGTTAGCAAAATGTTACCAGCGTGAAGCAGACGGTTGAGGGTGCGCCGCACTGGACCTAGTTGGTAATATAGGCGCGTTCGCATATTGCGGAACAATTCCATCAAATATCCGCCAAATCCTATATAAATTTTTGGAAAAATCATTGTAAGAAATCATTGTAAGCAAAAAAATAATATTAGAAAGATTTTCTGAAAGAATCAGATCAAATCCATGGAAAAATTTCCAAAAAATGATATTTCTGAATTTTTAAGGGAATACTCTAAGGAAGCCGTGGAAAAAAGATTTGAAGAATCCCCGAAATAAAATCTGAAGAAACCGCTGGAATTCTGAATTCATGTATGGTTGATGACAAGCAATTTCTGAAACAATCTTTGGAGTAATTTCTAAGAATTAATGGAAGAATTAGAACAAAATACTTTTGAGAAAATTGTGAATAAGTTACTGGAGACTGTTCCAAAAAAAAAAGTTGTCCGAAAAGTCAAGGTATCAACCTTTAAATGAAAGATATGCAGAACATATCGATTTTCTATAAAAAAAATATCCAGAGGTTCCGGCAGAGCAGGGGACAGGGGACCTTTTTATAAAAACTCTCAACAAAACCTTTTTTCGTAATATTTTTTCAACTTCTGCATTTTTTCAGTATTTTATATTTTTCTTCAAACCTCTAGACAATTTGAGTGGTATTGATTTCTGAAATATTGTGATTATATTGACGGCAGAATTTTTTTTTGTGTCAAGAGGTCTAGTTTTTGAGCATTTTTCATCAAAATTTGCTTAACAATACATGTGCTATATTTTGTTTTCAACCATACACAAGGTTCATCTGATAGTACTTTTCATATGCGTCATTTCCCTAAAATAATTTGAAATATCTTTTCTAAAAGCTGAGATATTAAGCTTTTTGTGAATAGACAATATTACAAATAATTGGAAAACAGATAAAACTTTTATGATTGAAAATAAAAAATAGTATGTGATTTTTTGGAAATTTTGATGTAAATGCTCTAAAAATTAATCGCTTATTAGCACAAAACAGGCTCTGCCGTCAATTTGAACAAAATATTTAGAAAACCAATACTTTTCAAGAATTCGATACCAAAAATACCTAGAGGTCCATAGGAAAGAACAAAAACATTGAAAAAATGAAAAAATTAAAAATTAAGAAAAATACGAAGATACGTTTTTTCGAGAATTTTAATGAAAAACGATATTTTTTTAAATCGCGCTGACGGAACTCTGAATGATTTTTTAAGAGATTCGAGATGTTCTAAATAAGTGCTGCAAATACGCATATCTTTTATTTTAGTGTTGTTGACTTTTGGGGATTTTTTTTATTATCGTACAAATTGGTACCAAGGTTCTCAGAATTTATTTTATTTTTTTCACAGGTAGGGTTCACATATATATAAACAAAAACTAATTTGAAAAAAAAAACAGAATCGCATAATTTTCCGGAAAACTCCAGTGGAAAACAAATATTTTCAACAGACACCACCTACTTTGAAAAATCATAAATCAAGAACAAAACATCGTAGATACAATTTTTTATGTGAAATCATAAGCAAATTTTGTCAGCAATTGAAATAAAAAACAAATGAAAAATGATCTCCACAAAATTTTACACTGATGAGGAAAAACGGTTGGAAAAGTCGGAAAAACTATTTTTGAAGTTCGGATAAATTCTTCAAAAAATATTTCTGGAAAGAAATTACATAAGCCCTATTCTGTGAAATATTCGAGATGTGGTTTTTCTCCGTTCCTGAGTAATGACCAATTTTAAGGAAATTGTGCAGATGTGCTATATGAACCGTTTGTTTAGAGAACCATAACTTAAGAATGTAGCATCGTAGACCCAATTTTTTTTATGAAATCGTAAGCAAATTTTCACAGCAATCCAAAAAAAAAAACAAAATGAAAATTGGTTTTTACAAAAGTTTCCACTGTTGAGGAAAACCGGTTGGAAAAGTCGAAAAACTATTTACGAAGTTCGGAAAAATTCCCAAAAAAATGTTTTTGGAAAGAAATTTTATAAGCTATATTCTGTGAAATTTCCAAGATGTTATTTTATTCGTTCCTGAGTAATGACCAATTTTGTGGGAATTGTCCAGATGTGGGTTGATTTTCGACCGTCTTGATCATTCATTTGCACAATATGATCATTACTCAGGAGCGAAAAAAAAAACACATCTACACCACTACCACTACACCACTACACCACACCACTACCACACCACGGTAGCCAATGTTTGCGTAGTTAACCTCATAAAACGATCTATGAATAATTTCCGTATGATTATTTTGTAATATTTTTAAGCCAAAAATCTATAAAGCAGGCATTTGAACCAAGACAAATTGTCAATAGATCTCTTCTATTCATTGAATTCTGCAAAGTAAAGCTTCGTAATCTTATGAGCTGCTTCCTGAAACTAAAATGATCTATGAAAAAATGAAAAGATTAAAAATTAATAAAAAAAAATGATTACAGAAAACCATCCATATAAAATATTGAAATTATCAATTAAATAAAAAAAATAATCCGTAGAAAATAGAAGAAAGATCCATAAAATATAGATAATGTCCAAAACATTTAAGAAAAGATCCATATTATTTTGGAAATATTTCATGAAATTCAGGAAACGATCTATTAAACTGCAGCAACGATTTTATGGAAAAGTCTTCCCTGGTTTTATAGGATTCATATTTTATGGAACATTAAATTATAAGGATCATCTCAAAAAATATATGAATCGTTTCCAATTTTTTGTTTACATTTTGATTAGTTTTCTATTTTCCATTAATCATTTTTTTTTATATATTTCGATAATTTCATATTTTCTGAGGATTATTCCCAATTAACATTTTGATGACCCATTAGTTTTGTAGAGGTTTTGAGATCCTTTATACATATACCCTAATGCCTTTTCTTATGGTTTTCTAATGGATCTAAGAACCTCTTATGCATTAGTTTCCTATTTTAAGGGATCATTCCACAAATCGATTCAGCTATTTCATTCACTAGTTTATAAAAAGTTGGCATTACTCATCGCACAATTTTACGAAAAGAAAGGACCATTCGACAGTTTTTCATAGATCTAAATGACTGCTATATGGTTATCTGGTATATTTATATGGCATATTTGGCTTTGAGTTAACGCGACGTCAGCAGAACAATTAAAAAATCAGAAAATAAAACCGTTAACAGCAAAAAGTCATTTACCACGGCACAAAAGTGCTTGTTAGGAAAAATTAAACACTCCTTGAGTATAATACGATCTGAAAGCATTCCTCGCCAGCCACCTACGCCACCGAATGTAGAAGCGAACACTGCACAGTGTACAATCTAGTCTTTGGCGGATGACTTTTGCTTCCCATTCGGAGCATCCATCGGATCTCTTCCGCCATTCCCAACCAAAGAGCTATTTTTCTGGCTGGGACCGATGGCGACGACAACCAAAGCGACTAGCGGAGAGTATATAATCACATTGCAAGCGGCGAGGAGGAAACTGAGTGTGACTGGCTGCCAAGGCACCAGCCGACCGCTGCCGCCGCCGCACTATCGCGTACTGAGAGTTGTGGCATAATTATTTCATGCTGCGCCAGGATAAAAAGCTGTCAAATAGCGTAAAAGCGTTGGCGGTGTGACACGCGAACCGACGTTTTGGAAGTGAGAGGAAATAATCCTTGCATTGAATGTACCCATCTTGAAATAATGCACGAACGATGGAGAGAAAATTGTATATGCCAGTCCGGATAAATACTCTTGAAAATGTAAAAAATCAGGAATAAGATTGAACAACTACAATAAAAACGAAAGCAAAAACTAGAAGAAACAAGTGACAAAAAGAAAGGAAACAGTAAAAGAACAACTTCCATCGAAATGGTAAAACACATCTAAAGAAAAATCCGCACAGCATATTACTAAGATGCAGATAACCAATCCCTTCCAAAGAATGCATTCCGAAGTAATAAGAATAATATTCCTCTTAATCCAGCTAATCGTGGTTCTGGAGCGGAAAATCTTCATTTTCTCTGACCTGGATACCATCAAACGGAATGTCTCATCAGGAACATTTTCACGGTGACTTCCTGCAACAGCAGCTCATCGTCGTCGTCGTCGTCGTCGTGATGGGCAGAATCTTCAAAGCTCAACAATGATAAGGCTCGCTCCGATTTGTAAGAAAGAATATTCCAGGTTGTGCCCAGCTTCGCCTTTGTGCTAGAGGATCAAGGACCAAAACACAGCTTTGTGAGGAGTTCCTTCATCTGCGATTTTTTTCCTCTTTCTTGTTTGCACAGAGGAAGACAACGATGGTGTGGTGCAGGGAAAATATGAATGGAAAGCTCGCCAAAAATGAAATCAAACAACCCTCCTGCTTAGTAAGGGTAAACATTTTTCCGGGGAAAAGTGGATAAATATTTAGAGTAAAATGAAGTACAGTTCGTTTGAAGCAGTCGGGAAATGCTTCTTCAACCCAATATCTCTGGCCCAGTGATGGGAAAGTTGTTCGGATGATGATCTTAGAATTTTTCTCTCGTATCTCGGTTCGTTTGCTTGGTTAGAGGAGTTGGTGGGATATCTCTTCCGTGCTACACATGTCTAAACAGCGTATGATATCTGTACAGAGCGGGCGGCGCTCTGTGTGTGGCTTGTGTTTCATGTGTTATCCAAAGCGAGTGAGTGAATGATATGGTTGCTGCTGCTCTGTGTTGTGTAGATAAAATTCAAACATGAAAGTCAAGCTTTCCTATGAACAAACGGAGCTGTTTACACCGAATTCCTTTCCCATGCATGCGGCTGTTGATGATGGTGACGAGGATCTGAACGACGACGGCGACGGTACTCAGGCCATCAAAAGTGCTCTACACTGCTCTAGGTGGCTAGCTGAGCAGCTCACTGAACTGGTCCATATAATACACAACTAAAAGTTTTCGGCGAGCGTCGGTACCGTACATTATTGAAGATAGCTTGTTTTGAGGCGAGTGTTAGCACCACGTCAGGCTCACAACTGACATTTGGATTTTCCAATTGTTACAAAACCCTTTTTACTACATTTTATAAGTGTGTATGTTTGCGCACCATCATGGACCTCTGTGGCATGAGTTGCTTGTTCCGGATAATGATGGCCCCAACAGGCACTGACGGATGGTTGGATGGATGGCTACGGCTAGGCTAGATGGATGGACTCGCAGCTGGACGACTTACTGTCTGCCAGCCTGACAGTGGGGAATTTTGTTTAAACCAGAGCCTGAGGAGCATGGCGAACATCCCCTTGTGGCCAAAGCGCAACCAGAAAGTTGCACATAGTTGCAGTGGCTTGGATGAGCGAACGGACGGACGGACGCATGGTCTGAACATCGTCGTCGTACCCAGCAGTGCATTGCAAACAACAAACCTGCTGGAAAATAGAAACATTATCAAAGGTCGTATTTAATTAACTTAAGTTGCCAACAGCCTCCTCCCGGTGGGAGATACTTTGCTGAAAGTGCATTCTCTTGAAGCGTGCTGTGTGTGTATGTACCGGGAGTTTACAGAATAGGGGGTCTTGGACAGTGGACCACGGTGGGTACTTCGATGTGCAGCAATTTACGTAGTTTGGTACTGGTTTCTGCCATGCATGTTGAATATTGAAGTGGAAAGTTGTACAAACACGTTTCCTTGAAGTACTAGACTGAATGCTTTAGAGAATGATTTTAGTTAAAAGCAGTTAGGTTTCTATGCGTTGGAAGTATAATTTGCAGACTCATGATCCGTTCATTTGTTTTAGGCAGTTTATGCTACAGTGAAAAGAAATGATCTTTGGCAGATATTTTCAGAACATGGTTTATCGGCGAAACGAATTAGATTGATACGTGCAACACCGGTTATGCTGGTGTTGCTCAACAATGGCCCTCTGTTAATTTCAATTTCTGTTCAATTTCTCTTGTCGCTCACTTGCGTATCTATCCACCGTATTCTTTCATTACTTTCCTTACTCCCTCTTACTTCGAGTAGTATTCATATCACCGAAACAAGCCAATTAAAATTAATTATGAAGAAGTCATGCGGTGATTAAACCTAGTAAATAAAAAATAAAAAAATAAAAAATAATCCACAATCCATTATCCCGAGCAACCGACACTCCAAAGAATACAAGCACGGTTACCGTTCATCGGTAGTTCCAGCAAGCTGTTCTGTTCCGTATTATTCCGGTGTCGCTACACGGGAATGGCAAAACCATCAGAACGTACGCCTTTCTCGACGATGGTTCATCTAAAACTCTGGTGGAAGCGCAGGTAGCCAAAGAACTTGGAGTCACCGGTGCCATACATCCACTCTGCCTGTAGTGGACCAGTGGTGTTGAACGAGTGGAAGACGATTCACAAGTGATAAAGCTGCAGATTTCCGGTGCAACGAACTCAACGAGGCTCGATTTGAAGGAAGTGCATACCGTTAAGAGTCTCAACCTTCGAGTGGAGTCGTTGGATTTCAGCGAACTTTCCGAACGGTTTCCGCATCTGCAAGGACTACCTGTCCACAGCTACACAGATGCCGTTCCTACGATCCTAATCAGTTTGGACAATTCCTTCGTGATGACAACCTGGAAAATCAGAGAAGGAGCTAAAGGCAGCCCGATCGCAGCAAAAAGTAGATTGGGCTGGACAGTCTATGGAAGCACATCCACAGAAGTTGAGCAGTCCGCTTACCAGTTATTCCACATTTCTGACCGTTCACCCGATCAAGAGCTCCACGACCTCGTGAAAGAGTTTTTCGCATTGGAAAGTGTGAATGCTACACCTTCTGCAATAGAAAACGACGACGATAAACGTGCCAGGCAGATGCTCGAAGCTACTACTTGCACGGACGGAGTCAGGTCGATGACAAACCGGCTTGGTTTGGAAATACGATCATGTGGAATTCCCGAACAGCCGGCCCATGGCGGAAAGCGATTCCGCTGTCTCGAGCGTCGTCTAGCATCCAAGCCTGATCTATACGACAACGTGAAGACCCAGATCAGTCAATACCAAGCCAAGGGGTATGCTCATAAGGCGAGTCCAGACGAACTACTAGCTTCGATCCAAAGCGGACTTGGTTCCTGCCTCTGAACGTTGTTACGAACCCGAGGAAGCTGAACAAGGTGCGACTAGTGGGGGATGCAGCCGCCAATGTTCAAGGTCAGTCGTTCAATTCTGCTCTTCTGTCTGGTCCGGATTTGCTCGCACCGCTTCCGGCCGTTTTGTCTTCATTTCGCCAGTTCGAGGTAGCTATAAGTGCCGATATCTGCGAGATGTTCCACCAGATCTTGATACGCCCTGAAGACCGATCGGCACAGCTATTCCTATGGCGGGACGAGCCGTCCAAGCCATTCGAGGTGTTCGTCATGGATGTAGCGACGTTTGGCTTCACCTGCTCTCCTTCTGCAGCGCAGTACGTAAAAAAATCGGAATGCCGAGGAGTTTGCAGGCGAGTTTCCGCAGGCAGCGGAGGCAATTACGAGGCACCATTATGTCGACGATTTTCTGTGCAGTGTGGATACTGAACAGGAAGCAGTGGAACTTGCAGAATAGGTGAAGTTAGTGCACTCCAAGGCAGGATTTGTTATACGAAACTGGCTGTCGAACTCAAATGACGTTCTCACACGGGTCGGGGAACAACAAACGGAATCTGCGAAGAAAGTTTGGATCAACAAGTCTGCCGCGTACGAACGCGTTTCTCGGCATGATCTGGAAGCCGGAACCGGATGTTTTCGTATTCCAAGGTGTGTTCGGGGAAGAAATCCAGGCTCTTCTTTTTGGTGACGTCGTTCCGACCAAGCGAGAAGTTCTACGAACCGTGATGAGCATCTTCGACCCCATTGGACTGGTAGCCATCTTCGTAATCCACGGAAAGGTGCTTGTGCAGCACATCTGGCGCTCTGGGATCGATTGAGACGAACGCATTTCGGAAGTACCCTAGATCAATGGCAGCGACGGTTCAAATTACTGCAGCAGCTAGACCGAATAGAAATCCCACGTTGCTACTTCTCTGGATACTCCTCTGAAGATTACGGGACTGCGGAACTGCACATATTTGTGGACGTATCCGAGGAAGCCTTCGCAGCAGTGGCTTATTTCCGATTTGTCGAAGGAACAACAGTTCGATGCTCGTTGGTGTCGGCAAAAACGAAGGTTGCGCCTCTGAAGCTATTATCCATTCCCAGGTTGGAGCTGTCAGCAGCTGTTCTTGGAGCCAGGCTTTCAAAATCTGTTGTTGAGAACCACACGATCCAGATTAGGCGCAAAACGTTTTGGAGTGATTCCTGCACTTTCCTCTCCTGGTTGCGAGCAGATCCCCGAAAATATCGGCGATTGTCGCATTCAGGCTAACTGAAATCCACGATCTCACCCAGGTCGATGAATGGCGCTGGATGCCGTCCCGTTTGAATGTGGCCGACGAGGCTACAAAGTGGGGAAAAGGCCCCGATATCACTACCGGCAGTCGCTGGTCCGCGCTGTAGCCTACGTGCACAGGTTCGTGTGCAACATGTGTTGCAAAGTTAAGAAGCAACCTGCAAACTGTACGGAATGGCTAAGTCGCGATGAACTGCAGCGAGCGGAGACAACTATTTTCAAGCTTATCCAGCACGGAACTTTCGGGAACGAGATCGTTATTCTCAAGCGCAATCAGCAATTTCCTGCTGGCGAACAACTGCAGCTGGACAGAACCAGCATGATTTGCAAGCTTTCTCCTTTTCTGGACGAGCAGGACGTCATGCGGATGGGCGGTAGAATCGCACGTGCACAGCAGGTTTCGTTCGACTTTAAGTTCCCAGTTATTCTGCCCGCGCGACACGGCGGCACTACACTTCTGGTCGATTGGTACCATCGGCAGTACAAGCACTACAATGCGGAAACAGTGGTGAATGAGATGCTTCAAAGGTTCCACGTGTCTGAGATGAGAATGAAATTTTTAAACTCGTTGTGCACGATCTTTGCCCTATTCTGTTCAAGTTGGGACAAACCTATGTCGCATTAGGTAGCATGTCGCAACAAATTCAGGTTGTGATATTGTGGTTATTGTTGCGCGATGGTTGAGTTTTGATTCAGTGGTGTACTACAAGGCAGTTCCAGAAATCCCGAGAATGGTTCCATTGCCACAAGCCAGGATGGTATTGCACGTTAGGCCATTCACTTACGTCGGCGTGGACTACTTTAAGCCGATGTTGGTGAAGCAGGGACGCAGCGAGGTGAAATGTTAGGTCGCGTTATATACCTGCCTGACCGAACATACGCGCAGTACATCTTGAAGTGGTGCACAACCTCACAACGGAGTCCGGCAAGATGGCGGTAAGGGGTCGTCCATAAATGACGTAGCTTTTTAGGGGGGAGGGGGGTGTTTGTGATTTTGTGACGAAGTGTGACGATAGGGGGGTGGGGGTTCGTGGTATGCTACGTAGCTTTCTACTAAGCTTAATATTTTTTTTTACTTGAATACTTAAATCATTAACCAGTAAATAAAAAAATATATTGCATAATCTATTTTTTCCATCACATTAATGTAAATAACAAATAAAGAACATAAATGCCGGCTTCTTTTCATAAGATATGCAGCTATCGGACGCAACAACTGTATGTGAGAAAATGTTTTTGAAGTCCTGCGTAAAGAATAATGAATAATGAAAGAATAATGTGTATGAAAATCAATTTCGCTCAAATGCTTTCAACGATCAATAGTTTGCTGCTTGCACGCTGCACTGCACGCTGTTAAGGCTGCAAAATAAAATTCTAAGTTTTTGGCATTATGGCGTTATTCCAGGAGTTCCTTATATAGTTTCTACTTTTGTGCAAAACTTTCTTAGGGAGCTCTTAAGGAGCTCCTCTAGCAGCTTTGTAAGGAACTTCTAATGGTGTTATTTATAGTTTTCCCCAACAGGAGAAGGATAACATTTTCACAGGAATGCATACTGGGAATCCCAGGAAAAGCTTCTGAAAACATCGCAAAAGGATTTGAACGAACCTCAAAAGGAATCCTTCAAGGAACTTCTAGAACCGTGATCACCAAAGTGCGGCCCGCGTGGTGCACGTGATGTCGAGTTATGTATGTTGCCGTAAAATTTCTTGCAATGTACTTTGTGAAGGTTATTCTACTGCTAAAACAATCCAGAATAACGTATTCAATGTTTCACAAATGGATCCAGGATGTGCAATACAAGCATTAAAAAAATGAACCTGAGGATCACTGTTCTAGAAGAATTTCAGAAGAAGCTCCTGGAGGAATATTGAAAGTACATCATAGAGAAATTTCAAAAGAAATCCCATGAGGAGTTCCTGGAGCAATTCTATATGGAACTTTCAAAGAAATCTTGAATAAACTCCTGGAAGAATCTCAGAAGGAGCTATTTGTAGAGTCTAAAGTCTAAAGAAATCACGGAAGAAATTTCTGAAGAAATCCCGAAAATAACTTTTGGGGAATCACAGAAGATATCCAGATAGAACTCCTGGTGAAACCTTAGAAAGAAAATCCTGAAGGAATTGCAAAATGATTAAGTGGAGGCATGCCGGAAAAAGTTCCTGGAGGAGCCCTGATAAAAATCCTGGATAAATCCTAGAGGGAAGTCCTCGAGGAATCCCAGAAGAAACTCCTGGAGGGGTTTTGAAAGAATGCCGAAGGGGTTTCCTACAGAGATCTCGGATTGAATATTTGAGTGAATTCCTGAAGCAAACCAAGAAGGAACTCCTGGAGGAATCCCGAAAGGGACTTCTTCAGGAAATCCAGAAAAAAGTTCTGATGGAATCTCAAAAGAAATTCCGTTTGAAATCCCTGAATAGATGTTCGAAGAATCTGCTGGTGAAACAGAGAAGAAGAAAAATTTGAAAGAACCGTGGAACCATGGATAAATTTTTAAAACAACCTTAGAAAAAAAAAACTCCCGGAGAAATCCCAGAAGTAACTTTTAGTGGAATCGAAGAAGGAATTCCGGAAAAAGTTCTTGGAAAGATCTCTGAAGGAACCCCTGAAGGAATAGAAAAAGAAGGAAATCTCAAATGGAATCCCAATGGAAATTCTTGGAGAAATCCCTTGGAGGAATTCTCAAAAATGGGAATCCCAAAAGAAACTCCTTAAGGAATTCCAGAATGAACAGCTGAAAGAATTTTAGAAGAAACTCCTTCAGGGTCCTTCAAATGTCGTGGTGAATTTTATTCAAATGAAACCAAATTGATATTCTTAACAGATTTATTAGTGAGTAAACTAATATCTTCGAAAGAGCTCCTAGGATAATATGGTATTGAACTGTATTGGGATATTGGTGATATTCTCCTCTGGTTGCACCCATGGTCTTGTCGGGACCCACGCTTTACTTCCCTTCCGAAGGAAGAAGTCAAATTTTGCGAGTTTGTGCGGGAGTGGGATTCGATCCCAGCTCCTCGGCGTGGAAGTCACGTGTTTTAACCATCACACCAGATCCGCTCCACAGTCGGCAATGTTTTCTAGCTGTTGTTGTTTTTTCATAATATTCGTCAAACATACAAGTTAAAATTTAAATCAGAACTAAGTTTCGAGTTTTTCCGTTTAACTTGCTTTTTGACATGAAAATTTTGTTGTTGGGGGGAGGGGGGTGTTTAACAAGCTACGTCATTTAGAAGGGGGGGTATCCAAATTTGTGACAAAATGCTACGAGGGGGGAGGGGGGTATTAAAAATCGCTTAAAAAAAGCTACGTCATTTATGGACGCCCCCTAAGGCGTTTCGTTGCACGGAGGGGGGCCCCGAGGGAAATCTTTAGCGATAGAGGAACGAACTTTGGGTGCAAACCGTGACCTGAAGATGGAACGCAGCAGATCAACAGCAACCTCGCTAGTACATTCACCAATACGGATACACAGTGGCGTTTCAACCCACCTTCCACGCCGCATATGGGGAGATCTTGTGAGCGCATGGTCCGGTCGGCGAAAGGCGCGCTGGCATCACTATCTACCGGGGCCAAGCCCTTCGGACGCTCCTGGTGGAAGCGGAATCCATCGTAAATTTGAGGCCGCCGACGTATCTCCCAATCGACTCTGAGGAGCAGGAAGCTCTAACGTCGAAGTGCTTCCTGATGCTGAGCACCAGCGGCATCAACCAGCCGGTCGGAGGAGAGCCGATCGAAGAGAGGATGACAGCGAGGTGTAACTGGGACCTGTGCAAACAACTGTTGGACAGATTCTGGGCTCGGTGAATCAAAGAATATCTTTCAACGATCACCAAGCGCACTAAGTGGTTCAAGGACTACAAACCCATTCAAGTCGGAGATCTGGTGATTGTTGTGGAGGATCGAGTCCGGAATGGCTGGCTCAGGGGCCGAGTCGTACGCGTGTTTCCAGGACGGGATGGCCGAGTACGGAATGCAGAAGCTAGCATAGCCAGTGTAGGAGAGCTGGTTCGATCAGTAGCGAAATTGACAGTTCGGAGGTAGTGCTGAAGTCGACTTCGAGCAATACGGGTCGGGGGATGTTCCGAACGACGAAAACCCAGCACCCCGGTGCGCAGGGTCGGATCTAAGGGGGGGTCGGGCCACCAGCCCCCACATTTTAAGGGCCCCCACAAAACCCTTTTTGGTGCTTACATTAACTTTATTTTTCATATTGCTCAAGTACTGTTCTAAAATAAAGAAAACATTTTTTTGCTCCTCTCCCGAGGGGCCCCCATATTCGTTCGGGCCCCGGGCCCCCACAATCCTTAATCTGGGCCTGCCGGTGCGACAGGGTCACTCGATCCACGCACCGCAAACAGTAGCAGCGAACGAGCCAATATATTAGGGGTTCTCACTAAACAGATTAAATTACTGCGTAAGCCATGATTTTCTGCTAATTTGAAATGTTTCATTATTTTGCGAATAAAATAATCAAAGATTGCCTTGGTGATCACGACGTTTAATCAGTTTACTCTGTTAAGTTTTTGACAGCGAACTGAATTAACCTACCTACCTATATAACTAATACACACAGAACACGTTGAAACTTTCTAAAGCTAGGACGTACTACGTTGAATAAATCTATTTGGTTGAATTAGTTATCCCAGTTAAATTTGTTGGACAGTTTCCAAAACACATTCAGGACAAGAAATGTAAGTAAAAACACAAAACAAAAATGAACTTAAACATAATTAAAATCGAATAAATTTACAGCTATAAAGCTGACTCATGAACATGCAAAAACGGGTCATGCTATAAGAGGTACGAACACCCAACGGTGCTATCCCAACAGGGCCTTTCAAAGGCTGCGTTATTATCTAGGCTACTGTCACTTGCAACGCTTATTAAGTTTCGATATCCTTCGTGGAGGTTTTGCGTTGTCGAATTTGTTGTTCAATATTGTCAATTCTAACTCTATAGATCCCCTTAATCCAGTTAAAAACCAACTCAATAAGGGAATTCAACAACAATAAAATTGTACGCTTCAGTAAACAGGTTTATTAACAGCAACAGAATAATATTTCCTTATTACACGTAATCCTGGTACACTCGGCACAGAAAAATTCACCACCTTTAAACGAATGTGCCTCGTTTGAGCTCATAAAAGCAAAATTATCGCAACCATAACTGCTTCATTTTAAGCCCTCTTTTCCATTCGCGTTGTGTCGGTACAACTTGTAAATAAGTGAGCACATGCACAGCAAGCAGGCAGAATTGCAACAAACGATGACGGCCCCAGCGTAACAAACGAAAAATGTACACTTCTTTCAGTTTTTAATACCCTTCCCGGCTAAAGTGGCAGCAACAAGGGTGTACTTTATATGTACACGTTCAGTTTCACCTACCAGCAAACCGACGTCGTTCACAAACAATTCCATTGGGCACTGCATGAAAATCTTTCCTTCTCTTTCACTCTTACAGAAATTTTGTAAACAACAAGGCCACGAAACGTCAAAGTCCCATACAAAATCAAAACAGTGCAGTGCCCTATTCACACTCTCGAATGTTCTCTGTGGGGGACATCGGGGTAATATGCGTCACCATGGGGAAGCTTCGATTGCTATGCAGTTTCTAAAATAACAGAAAAACATTGTGTAGCTGTGATAAGTAATCTCACACATGTGTCGCATTTTATACCGATTCCTCCTATTTTTTCAACTGCACAAATTCCTGCACTTCAACTGCAACGACGTGGCATGGTGGCAGCAGGAACCTCAAGCGGAAATGAAAATCTCACACGACCGACGACAACTTCGAGAGGCTTAGTAAAGATGCAGCATAGTAGAAGCAAAAAAAGAAGCATTTTCGCTACTTCCAGTCCTAGCCTAGTCAGGAAAGGAAAACTGGTGCGAGGGAGGACTCCATTGTTATAACGCTGTGGACGAAGAAAGGTCGTACGCCTTGGTGCTGGAGAAGTTGTTTAATGTCTTCATGTGGTGGGGGTCCATGTGTGAAGGAGGCGTTATGTTGTGAAATCCACACGGTCTTATTATTGAGCGGAAATATGCTGGAGAACTTTCCCCGGCACATTGCATTGCAGTTGATGTGGTCCATTATTGTTGGGGCCGGGCCGGGTGTACCTTGCCATAAGTGAGTACGAAACAAGATCCTAAGTCTTTCTCAAAAGCTAGCCTTTGTTTGGTGTGAAGTGGCGTACCGGATCGAATGCCGGAGGGATTTCCTGCAGAGATCTTGGAATAAATATCTGAGTGAATTCCTGAAGGAAACCAAGAAGGAACTCCTGGAGGAATCCCGAAAGGGACTTCTTTAGGAAACCCAGAAAGAAGTTCTGATGGAATCTCAAAATAAATTCAGGTTAAAATCTCTGAAGAGATGTCCGAAGAAAGTACTGGTGGAACAGAGGAGAAGAAAACCTTGAAAGAACTCCCGAAGGAAACCATGGATAAACTTTTGAAGAAATTTTAGAAAAAAAAAATAACTCCGGGGAAATCGCAGAAGGAACTTTTGGTGGAATCTAAGAAGGATCTCTGAAGGAACCCCTGAAGGAATACAAAAAGGAGGAAATCTCAAATGGAATCCCAAAAGAAGTTCTTGAAGAAATCTGATAAGGAAGTGCTGGAGGAATTAAAAAAGGATGAAATTCACAAAAATGGGAATCCCAAAAGAAACTCCTTGGGAAATTCCAAAATGAACTGCTGAAAGAATTTTAGAAGAATCTCTTGCAGTGTCTTTCAAATGTCAATATCCATATATCTATATCTATATATGTCAAATATCTATATATCTATATCTATATCTATCTATCTATATATAAAAATGCAGTGGCATACCTGGGACCGCGTGTAACTTGCGATCGGAAGGTCCGATTTTGGTCGCCTAGGTTTTGTTTTATTAGTTTTCACCCAAGGAAGGTTTATAAGGCAAAAAACGTGGAAATTTTTAGAGTTTTTGAAAATCGTTTTTATGCAATTTGCGTACGGGGACTTGGTCTTGAATCGTCAAAAAAAGCAGGAGGCAAGACAAAGTATGCCGGGGTCAGCTAGTTTACTTATATTACTCGTTTTCGAATCGTTTTGTTCCTTTCGACTTTTGTCTTTAGACGTTTGATTCCTAAGCCCTGGAACGCTGCTGAAACCTCTGCAACACCTTTGGATGCCTTTAAAACTCCCTGCGACTCGCCTGTAATCTCCTGGAACATTCCTGAAACTCTGAAAGAGTGCTTGGATCTCCCCTGGAAACCTCCAAAAACTGATCTGGAAACTGCCATCCACCTCACTTGAATTTCATGATTGAAAAAAAAAAAAACATTTGAAAGAACAACGTTTGCTCGTCGCGAACTCACAAAACTCAAAATTGTACCACAAACTGAGACGCCGCTGAAACCTCCAGAGTACTCATAAAGTTCTACTAAAATCCTATGATACCAACTAAAACTCGACAGAATCACCTCAGAAACAAACCTGAAATCTCCCGAAACCTTCATGATACCCCCAAAAGCTCCCGTAGAACCCCTGAAACCTCTAAGGCATTTGAAAGTCATTCCAAGCTCCATTGGAATCCTTGAGCTCCTAGTAATGCCTGTGAAACCTCTCAACCCTCCAAAACGACCCTTTGAGTTTCATGAAACCTTTGAAATCCCTCCGGAGCTCATTTAAAGTCGTCATGATACTTTCTACTGCTCTCTCTTTGAGACCTCCCACTTCTACCATTTCACCCTCCCATTCCTGATACGATACGACTGAAAGCTCACAATGAAAAGAATGGGTGGCAATAAGTCTCGTTCGATTAGACAGTTTAGCCATATTTTTTTTATTTCAATGAGCACATAATACGATGCACATTAGGTACCGTGAAGCAAATCTTCAGAAAAATTTGCGCATTAGTTAAAGGGGCTGTCCATAAACCACGTGGTCATTTTTTTGGGACTTCTCAACCCCCCCCCCCCGCGTGGTCATCAGTCCATACAAAATTTTTTATTCGTCCATACAAAATGGTCATTGGCCGAACCCCCCCTTCTCATGACCACGTGGTTTATGGACAGCCCCAAAGACTAAACTACGGTTCCAGGATTGTTCAAGGATGTTTTTCAGGTGTTGTTACGAGCTGTTTAAAAGAAGTTTCAGGGGTTCTCCTGGGATTCATAAGAGTTCAAAAAAATTTTGCGGTGGTCTCAAGGAGGCTTTAGAGCGGTTGAAAAGTGCTCTAAGGAGTTTCTAGAAGTTTTAGCAGGTCCTGAGCATCTCAGGCGATACTTAGAGTGTTACACGGCGCAACAGAGTAGTTTGATGGAAATTTTTATGTGCCTCGAGGGTGGTTTCAGATGGGTTTCAAGGTGGGTTTCAAGGGCTTGCAGAGTATTTCAAGGAAGCTGTAGGAGGTTTCAAAGGAGTTTCTGGACGAAACATATACCTTCATTATGTATGAACTTTGGCTAGTATAAACCTTATTCGTATTATAGCAAGGCATCCCTAGTTAACTAGTAGGCACTGATACACTGGAACCTCTTTTTATTTACATGGCTGGGACTGCATAAATTAAAAAGGTGCATAAATGAAAAAAATGCATAAAAAGAGGGAAATTTTTGCATAAATTAAGTTTGGGCTTCAATTACAGAATCTAGTTCGCGAGAACAGGTCTTACTCCTGGGCAGTTGAGGTGGGGCCAGGGGGGTTTTCAAAATGTTCCCAGAGAGCCCAAAAAGAGGGTTCCAAGGAGCTTCAGGGGCGTATTAAGGGGTTGTTTCGGGGGATTTGAGGAGCCTTTCAAGGGTGTTCTGTCAAGATTTTTTGATGTTTTCATTGGATTACGTGGATTTCTGGGGTATTTCAATAGTATTGAGTGGATTTCAGGGGCGTTCCAAGGGACTTTAGAGACAAATCAAGGAATCTAAAGGGCTTTGCAAGTGGTTTGAGGAACGTTTTAAGGTATTTTAGAGTCTGCTCTGCAGCTTCCTGAAATGCCTCAAATATCGCCTATAACCCCCAGGGGACCCATGTAACGCACCTGAGAGGCTTCAAAACCCCTGAGAACTCCTCCGTAACGCTTCCTTAACGACTCTGAATCCCCCGAAAATGCTCTGAAACGTCTTCAAATGCCTCCAAAATCCCCCTTAAACCCCCTCGGACCCCATGTAACGCACCTGAGAAGCTCTGAAACCCCCGAAAACTCCCTCGTAACGTTTCCGTAACGCCTCTGAATTCCACCGAAGAAGCTCTGAAACGTCCTGAAATGCCTTCAAATCTTCCCATCTTCCCATGCATAAATTGAAAGTGCATAAAAATAACATGCATAAAAAGAGGTTTTAGTGTACTCAACGAAATTCTTTGGGGACCCTATTTAGCTAATAGAAATTGAACTTACTACTTGACCATGCATAGCTATATAATGTAAAATGGCCGCGTTGGGCGCCAAGTGTCACCCTATTGTTATTCTTCTCTTTCTTCTTCGTCTCCTTCTTCTTCTTCTCCTTCTTCTTATTCTTCTTTTTCTTCTTCTTCATTTTCTTATTCATCTTCCTTTTTTTATTTCCCTGGGACAAAACCTGCTACTTAACTAAGAGTGTTCATAAGATAAGATTTTCAGGGAGTTTCAATGGGTTTCAGTGGGTTTCACAGTTTTCCATAGGGCTTAATGAGATTTCAAGAGAAGTTTATAAAAGTATATGGTACAGTTAAATCTGGGCAATTCACGCAACATTAGATCACATTGAGATCACTAGCCTCTGCCCAGCAACTCCTATCCCTATTTCCGCGAGGCACCGGTCGAACTGCGAACAACATTAGGAAAGATCAGGTAACCAACCCCGGTGGGAACTTTTGTCGTAGGCTGACAGGGAAGGAGGGGGGTTTGCTTCTGCAAACCTGAGCGTCTGTTCTCCAGGAGGAACGGCTCAAAACATCGTCTGATCCCCATGTTAGGCTGATCAATGTCCGAGTGCCAGGGAAGGACTCTGAGCTCAACTGTGCAACTGTCATTCGGAAAGTCAGGTCCTACGAGCCAGCCGCAAAAAAAAAAAACAATTGGAATGGAAAATCAGCAACAGAATAATACGAACCGAGACCAACGGCAACGACCCCAGTGAACAAAAATGACTTGCGATTGGAAACTCGGTACGTGGAACTGTCGATCTTCCAACTTCATTGGGAGCACCCGTGTACTTGTCGATATACTGAAGGACCACAGGTTCGGGAGCGTAGCGCTGCAGGAGGTGTGTTGGACAGGATCCATGGAGCGAACGTTTAGAGGTAATCATACCATCTATCAGAGTTGCAGCAACACACGTGAGCTGGGAACAGCTTTTATAGTGATGGGTGACATGCAGAGGCGCGTGATCGGTTGGTGGCCGTTAGACGAAACAATGTGCAGGTTGAGGATCAAGGGCCTATTCTTCAAATTCAGCATAATAAACGTGCACAGCCCATACTCAGGAAGCACTGATGATGACAAGGACGCATTTTACGCGCAGCTCGAACGCGAGTACGATCGCTGCCTCAGCCACGACGTCAAGATCATCTAGGAGATCTAAACGCTCAGGTAGGCCAGGAGGAGGAATTCAGATCGACGATTGGAAAGTTCAGCGCCTAACAGCTGGCGAACGAAAACGGCCTACGACTTATTGATTTCGTCGTGGCGCTATTATCATTTCCGACCACTTTCTGGTGGTGGTCAAACTGCACCCAAAGCTTTCCGTCGTCAACGATGTACGGTACCGACGACTGCCACGGTACAACCTAAAGCGGCTGATGCAACCGGATGTTGACTCAGCATACGGACTGGATCTCGAGGCAGCGTTGCCAGACAAGGGCGAGCTCGATATGTTGCTCCTCTGGACTGCTGGAGAATAGTAACCATCAACGACGCAGCTGAGAGCACCATAGGGTACGTGGAAAGTAGTCAACGAAACGAATGGTTCAACTAGGAGTGTACAGTGATTTTTGAGAAGAGTAACGCAGCACAAGCGGTAATGCTACAGCACGGCACCCGGCAGAACGTGGAACGTTTCAAAAAAAAAAGCAGAAGGAGCAGTCCCGCTTCTTTCGGGAGAAAGCGTCTCCGGGAAGCCTTCCTGGAATAGGAATTGCTGTAGCATTCCCATGAAACACGGAAATACTTAGAACTTCTACGCATACCGCAACGGCCTTATGCCGCGAGCCAAAGTATGCAGGGATAATAACGGTTGCCTCATGATGACCGGACGTGGTGATTGAAAGGAAGAAGCAGCACTTCCATGAGCACCTGAATGGCGTGGATATCGTAGGTGCGGGAGACCACGAAAACAGCTGGAACGACTACGCCAATGCAGCAAAGGACGGAAATGAACCAACTCCCAACCTGAGGGAAGTTAAGGATACCATTTGCCAGCTCAAAACCAACAAAACAGCTGGTAAGGATGGTATCATCGATTTCGCCGCCTCTAAAAATATGGCCATACGTAGCACCTTTTTCCAACACAGCCTCCCTTATCGTTACACCTGGAGATCACCACAGCAGACGGAATCTCAAATCGACCACGTTCTGATTGACGGACGGCACTTCTCCGACATTATCGACTTCAGGACCTATCGTGGCGCCAACATCGACTCCGACCACTATCTGGTGATGGTCAAACTGCGCCCAAAACTCTCCGTCATCAACAATGTACGGTACCGCCGTATCGGCGACCGCCACGGTACAACCTAGAGCGACTGAAACAACCGGATGTCGCCTCAGCATTCGCAGGATTTCAGGGCGAGCTTGATGAGGCCCCTCTAGAGGACTGCTGGAGTACAGTGAAAGCAGCCATCAACGACGCAGCCGAGAGCACCATCGGGTACGTGGAACGGAATCGACGGAACGAATGGTTCGACGAAGAGTGCAAAACGGTTTTAGCGGAGAAGAACGCAGCGAGGGCGGTAATGCTGCAGCAAGGGACTCGACAGAACGTGGAACGTTACAAACAGAAGCGGAAACAGCAGACCCGCCTCTTTCGGGAGAAAAAGCGCCGCCTGGAAGAAGCGGGGTGTGAATAAATGGAACTGCTGTGCCGTTCCCAAGAAACACGAAAGTTCTATCAGAAGCTCAACGCATCCCGCAACGGCTTCGTGCCGCGAGCCGAAATATGCAGGGATAAAGACGGAGGCCGCTTGACGGACGGACGTGAGGTGATCGAAAGGTGGAAGCAGCACTTCGATCAGCACCTGAACAACGTGGAGAACGTAGGCACGGGAGCCCACGGCAACGGAGGAAACGACGACGCCAGTGCAGCGGAGGACGGAAATGAACCAACTCCCACGCTAAGGGAAGTTAAGGATGCCATTCACCAGCTCAAAACCAACAAAGAAGCTGGTAAGGATGGCATCGCAGCTGAACTCATCAAGATGGGCCCAGAAAAGTTGACCATCTGTCTGCACCGGTTGATATCCAGGATCTGGGAGACCGAACAGCTACCAAAGGAGTTGAAGAAAGGGGTATTCTGTCCCATTCACAAGAAAGTCGACCATTTGGAATGTGAGAACCTCAGAACGATCAGCATTTTGAATGTTGCGTACAAAGAGCTCTTCTAGATCATCTCCCGTCGTCTGTAACCTAAAACGAATGATTTCGTGGGAAGCTACCAAGCCGGTTTCATCGACGGCCCATCGACGACGGACCAGATCTTCACCGTACGAAAATTACTCCAGAAATGCCGTGAATACCAGATCCCACCCTGTTCATTGACTTCAAGGCAACATACAACAGTATCGAACGCACAAGAGCACTGGAAAATCATGGACAAAAACGACTTTCCTGTCTTATTTTAAATGTGGTGTTGACCAAATACATGTAAGTTTGCATGAGATCGTATGAAACCACGAATAACGGGATCAATCGATTTCGTTATCGTTTGTTTCGAATAGGATAGATGTTGGAGCGTAAGATTACTAATGGTACTGTGACTCTTAATGATTTCAGAAAACAATGAAACCCTCTGAATTTCGCTACATCAAATTACTCAACAATCGACGTCAACGAAACACAATACCCATTGATAGCGTGAAATGGATAGCTTCTCATTTGGATTTAAATTACTGCATCGAATAAACTCCCCGGTACAGCCCCGGTATTTCACAGCTCCATTGAACCGCAGATGAATCCGAATTGAGTTTCTATCACCGATAAAACCATTCCATCCCACCTTCCCACAGCAGCCTCCATGGGGATCAAATGCCTTTGATTTCAGTTCAGTTCAGCTCCATTCCGCGCGCGCGTTCCTTAATTCAGTTTCCCAGACTCGTCAACATACATACGCTCGTGTCGCTTTACCTTTCGTTTGAGTTCCCATTTAGGCACCGATGTGAGTAAGGATACTGTTCCAAAGGATCCCATTTCGATACATGATGATGCCCTTCTTTTTCTGCCATCGATACGCTCCATTTGGCTCGGAATGAATCTCATTAAGTTGATGCTCATGGAGCGGAGCTGGAGAAGCTGTTGCTATTTCCTAGTCTAGAGGATAAAAAAGCCTCCGTCGTCCTATTCACGGCAAGTGACTTTGATTGATGTGGGAGTTTCCGGAGGCCACCGCCGCCTCCTGTGTCCCTTCCGGTTCCCACGTGTCAGCGGATGCGTGTGTTTCTGGCGTGGGAAAAGTAGCAATTTATCAGTGAGTGATTTATGTTTTAATTAAATTGAGCGATTGGAAATTGGTACCCCCGTCCGTGCTGCGAGGGAGAAAAGCATTCCTTAAAGCTGATGGGTGCGGTCAACAGATGGGGATCCGAATTTCAGATTTAAGAAACCGAACCATTTCTCCACACTGGTCACGTTCGGGCCGCAACTCAACTCCGGACCCAATCGGCACGGGGAGCTGGAAAGTTGGAAACATTTGTCGGTTTCTCGGTTCCGGTTTCTTTCTCGGCGAAAGGATTCAACTTTGGTTGAAATTGTATCTTCTTCTTGTGCAAACTTGATCCGTTGTTGCACTGCGGTGTATGGTAGATGGACCACCACACCGTCCCGTAAGAAAACATTGTACATTCCGGACACAGTTCAGCTTTATGACCACTCACTTTTCCTCACGACCGCAGAACGTGCATCGAGTGATTGGGAGTGCTGGAACTGCTCTGGACTGGAAGGACTTGTCTGATGCTGGTCTGGACGGACAGGGAAGGCTGCGAGAAACACGAGACAAGACAGAGAGTTCACTGTCGACACTTTTGCTAGCACTGACAGATACAAGTTAGTTCTGGTTGGTCGGTTGGCTGTTGGACAAGCGGAGGAAAGCTCAATATAAAGTTTGATGTTTATCTTACACTTGAGACAGGGTTGAACCATTCTGAATCAGTTGTGTTTGCACAGGCTCCGAGAGATGGATGTTGAGATTTGCGATATTGATATGAACGAGCAGTTGTATTATGTGCTTCTGATAAGGAAACAAGCAAATACAGTCCAGATTTACTGTGAGATTTAATAAACTTTGGATTTTCTCACTTATGATTTTTGATGCCTTCAAGTAGTACTATTTTTATATAATGATATATTTATTTTCTATTTGACTAATGCATTTATTTTTTCCTTCTTCCAGGTAAGTCCAACTTTGGTATCCTCAGAGAACGCATTTGTGGAATTTGTTAATCAACAACCATCAAAGTAAGGTCTTTCGGTTATATACCTATTGAAATTGAAAAATAATCCGTTTAGCATACACAAGCTTATATCCAGCACATAAACGAATATGTGACTAGTTTTATTCAATCGAATAATATTTAAACACTGGTTAGATGTACCTATATTCGTGGAAAATTTGAAGTTACTCCGAGAATTTCTCCAGGTGTCCCATTAGAAATTATTTTGAGAACTCCTCAAGAGATCTTTCGAATTTTTCATCCAAGAGTTTTTTCTGGAGTTCTTTCAGTAGATGCTTCGTGAAATCCTTTAGTTTTTCTTGCAAAAAATCACCCAAAAATTTCCTGCGGGGATTCCTTTGTAAATTTCTATATTCCTTCGGGAGTTTCTTTCTCAATTTATCCATAACTTTCTTGCGGGAATTCCTATTCTTGTAGAAGTTTATTCGAAAAAAAAACTTAGGAGTTCAATCGGAAATTCTAACAGCAGTTTATAATCGAAGAAATCCTTTAGGTGTATCTTGAGAAACTCTTCCTGGAGTACCTTCGGTAATTTCTCCCGAATTTCCTCCATGAGTTCCTTTGTGTGTTCCTCCAAGACTTCTAGATAATACTATCAGGAAATTATGCGGAATTTCTTAAAGAAGTTCATGAAGATCTTCTTCGGTATTCCATCCGGGAATTTTTCAAGGAGGTCGCTCAAGATTTTCTCCTTGAGTTCGTTGGGGAAATAATCCGGCAATTCCTGAAGCAGGTCCTAAAGAAATTCCTTCAAAAATTTCTTTGGAAACTCTACTGAAAACTTGTCCTAGATTTTTTCAGTAAATCTTTCTGGAATTCCTCCGTAAAAAATATCCAGAACTTCTTTTAGCGAGCATTCCCCTAGAATTCATCCGAAAATACCCCAAGGACTTTCTTCAAGTGGGTCTCCAGTTAGCCTAGTGGTTAAGGCTATGGATCGCCAATCCTGAGACGGTGGGCTCAATTCCCGTTCCGGTCGGGAAAATTTTCTCGACTCCCTGGGCATAGTGTATCAAGCCACTGCCTCACAATATACAAATTCATGCAATGGCAGGCAAAGGAAGCTCTTCAATTAATAACTGTGGAAGTGCTCGAAGCACACTAAGTTGAAGAGAGGCAGGCCAAGTCCCAGTGGAGACGTAGAGCCAAAAAGAAGAAGAAGAAGACTTTCTTCAAGAATTTATGTGGAATTTCCTGCAGGAGCATTCTGGGGAATTCATCGCAGAGCTCTTTCAGGAATTTCTCCAGGAGTTACTAGGAAAATCCCTTTCGGAATTCATCTGGTAACTTCCAGAAGGATCTTTTTGGAAATTTCTCCAGGAGCTCCTTCGGGAGTTCATCCGGTAACTCCTAGTAGATTATTTTGAGGAATTGCACCGGGAAATCCCCTTTTCTTGCGTTTTGAGTTCCTGAACAAGAACCGAAAATTACCTCAGAAGTTCCAAAAGCCTCTTCAGGTCGAAAAATTTCTTCAGTTTATTTTTCGGGAATTCCGGTAGAAGTGTTTCGGGAATTGGTCCCTGTCTGAAAGTCCTCAAGGAACTTCTTAGAGGAACCGCTGGACGTTTTTCTCAAGAAACGCCTGGGAGATTTCTGGAAAAAAAATTCTTGGAAAAAAATCCTATGAATGAACCGGATGATACAACGGAGGAAGTATTCAAGGAATTCTAGAAGAAACTCCTTGAAGATTTCCAAAAGGAATTTTTTGAAGACTCCCGCTGAATTTATTCAAGGAACTCCTGGAGGAATTGTTATGAAACCTCTTGGTGAAATTCCCAAAAGAACATTTGTTAAAAATTCCAAAAAAAGCAGAAATTCTTTATGAAACTCCTGAGCAAATTTCTAAATTATTCATCCTTTAAGAATTCTTGAAGAAACTCATAGAAAAAAATTCGATACATCTTTTCATCACAGAAGGGTTTAGGAACCACAACAAATAGGTTTCAGACCGATTTTGTTACTAACCCAAAAATTTTTAGGAACCAATCTGTTTTCATTGAAGAAACTACTGAAGGAATGCGTAATTGATATCATGAAGGAAATCCCGATGTAACTCCTGGAGGAATTTCTAGTGGAAATCTATAATAGAACGGAGAATTTCATTCTTTTGGACAAAACCAACAGTTTCCCCGGGAACTTATACGGAATTCCTGGAGAATTTTTAATGTAACTCAAGGAGAAATCCTCGATGAATAAACAAAGTAAATCCCGGAGATCCTTCTGGGTGTGTTTTTTTTTTTTGAAAAATGTCTGAGTAACTTCCAGAATTTCTGAAGAATTTTCCAAAGCAACTTTTGAAAAAAGTCTTGAAGAAACTCCTTGAGGAATTCTGGAGGAAATTTCTTAATAAATTTTCGAAATAACTCTTGGGGGAATTCACGATGGAATTCCTTGCTTTAAAAAAAAACTTGTGGAGTGGTTTTAAGAGGAACTCCAGGAAAACCTCTTTAAAAAGAAGCTTCTTAAAGACTTCTAAAAAACTGTTGAAGTAATTTTTAATTCGCCGAGAGGTTCTCATAAAAAATTCTTGAAAAAAATTCCGAAAGAATCCCAATTGAACTCCTGAAGAATTTCCCGATGAAACACCCTTAGAAATTCCCGATGGAAATCACGATCAAACAATGGAAGAATAAAACAGTTCTCCAATTGAACTTTTGGAGGAATCCCCCAAGAACCTCCTGTGGATTTTAAAGGCATTGATGATACTTTTCAAGAAATATCCAAAAGAACCTCTCCTAGGCTCTCAAAAAAAAAACTCCTGGATGAGTCCCAAAGAGAACTACTGGAGGAATTGAACTTCTGAAAATTTCTACGACGGAACTTTTGAAATCAGTCTTGAAGGAACTGCTGGAGAAGCTCTTGAGAAAATGTTTGAATTAATTTCCAAAATAACTCCTGAACGAATTCACGATGGAACCTCTGGAGCAATATCCGAAATAACTCTTGGTGATTTTTTAATGAAATTTGTGGAGTTACCAGAACTACTGGAGGAATTTCAAATGGAAAATCTAGAGAATTTCCCGATAGAACACAAAGAGAAATTTTCGGAAAAACACCTGCAGAAATTCCCGTTGAAATACCCAGAAGAATTTCTAATGGAACTCAAGGAAGAATCCCCCGATGGAGTAGAGGAATTTCCAAAATAGCTTAAAGGAATTTGCAAAGTGATTTTTTAAGAAACTTGTGGAGTCCAAAACAGAACTACTGAAGGAATTTCAAATGGAACTCTTGCTTTATTCCCAAATGCAAATCTGGAGGAAATCCCGAAGACATTCCTAGAGGAATTTCTAATGACACTCTTAGTAGGAATTAAAAAAGGAACTTCTGAGAAAAGTTTTAACGGAACTCTTAAAGAAATTTCTAAGAGGAACAACAAAAGAAATTCCCGAAAGAACGTTCAGAAATTCTCGAAGAAAATCCTGAACAAATCTCGAAGGAAATCCTACAGAAATTTCCGATGAAACTCTTTAAGGAATTATTCAAGGAGCTTTTGAAGAAATTTTCAAATGAAAGCACTGGAGAAATTCTCGAAAAAGCTTGAGGAGAAATTACCAATGGACATTCTTAAGAAACTCTCAATTGAACTACTGGAAAGATTTCCTATGAAACTCGCACGTAGTGCAAGCTCAGTGAGTCTGTCTGGGTCATATTGACCCCAACATCCTACTAGAGTTATAGAACATCTGGAGTTCTTGTTGAAGGAACTCCTCAAGAAATTCTTGTGGGAACTTCTGAAAAAAAAAATACGGGAAAAGTCGTGGAGATTTTTTCTTCTCAAAGAATCTTTAAAAAATCCTGGAGGACATCCCCATAAAATTCCGTGAGATCTTCAGATGACAGACCTTGTGGAATTCCCAATAGAGCTTATGAGAAGATTTCTTAAGGAACAACTAAAAATCCTGATGGGAACTCCTGGGGAATTGTTTTAAAGAACTTCTGTAAGGCTGATACAAATTTAATTTTGACTTTTTGTCTCCCCCCCCCCCCCTTCAAATTTTTTTGGCTGGATTTTGCATTTTGAGGGGGCACATAAAAATTATTTATCAAAATATCGGACTTTGGTGAAAATTCTTTAACAAATCCGATGAGTTTTAAATATTTTTCAAATTAAATGCTTTATTATTTTTATCCCCCCCCTCGACCCGTCAAAGAGTGGTGGGACAAAAAGTGAAATAAATATTTGTAACCGCCTTATATATCTTCATCTGACCTACTCGGGTCTTAATGAAGTGTGGCTGGGAAAAGCCTCAATCAGGCATAAAAACCCGCATCTTTTCACACAAATAACACGTTAAAACAAGTACAATAAAATATTATCACAGTATAAAAATTAATTAAAGCTAACATTATAAAACAAAAAATCGTACGAAGCACATCAATTAAAATCAAATTGTTCAAATACATTATTAAAGTTTACAATCATAAACCTAATGGGATCATGCTGTCCATATCGGCTGTTACGAGGATCCAAGTGGAGGAAATTGCGGCGTCGTAGAGGTCTTTCTAGAACATATATTGGAAGCTCGGACAGTAAAGATGGAGCATCAATCTCGCCATTCAAAAGCTTTCCTATGAAGCTGGATTGCATTGACGACCTCCTTTTCGCTAAAGTATCCAGCCCCAAAAGCATACACCGGTGCTCATATGGCGGAAGATGAACAGCGTCACGCAAGGGCAGGCTCCGAAGAGCTAATCGCAAAAAATTACGTTGCACAGCTTCAAAACGGTCAATCCAATTCTGACTATACGGGCACCAAACTACTACTGCCGATTCCAAGATGGAGCGAACTAAAGCACAGTATAGAGATTTAATGCACAAAGGATCTCGAAACCCATCAGCAATCTTGAAAATGAAGCCCAGCTGTTTATTCGCTCTAGAAAGCACATCATCGTAATGCGGCCTGAAAGTCATCTCCGTATCCAGTATCACTCCAAGATCCTTGATTTCCTTTTTGCGTTCCAGCGTTTCACCTGATAATGAATAGTCAAAATGGATAGAATTCCGTTTCCTGCAAAAAGTAATTGCAAAGCATTTTGCCACGCAAAGTTCTAAACCATTTCGCCTGCTCCAGCATTCAAAAGAGCTTAACGCTTCCTGTAGTGTAACGCAGTCTTCAATACAGGTGATCACGATGAAGATCTCCACGTCGTCCGCATAGAAAATAGAAAATACCCTATGTATTGTTTCATTCTGTTAATTTAAACTCAAGGAGGTGAATAATATGCATACAGGAAAATCATTTTTTCTTGATTTTCCAGACGGGAGCTTGCTTTGGATAGCTCAAAAACGCAGAAGACTGTACTAAGCTTGCCGAGATAAGGCTGATACAAATTTAATTTTGACTTTTTGTCTCCCCCCCCCCTTCAAATTTTTTTGGCTGGATTTTGCATTTTGAGGGGGCACATAAAAATTATTTATCAAAATATCGGACTTTGGTGAAAATTCTTTAACAAATCCGATGAGTTTTAAATATTTTCAAATTAAATGCTTTATTATTTTTATCCCCCCCCCCCTCGACCCGTCAAAGAGTGGTGGGACAAAAAGTGAAATAAATATTTGTAACCGCCTAATTCATGAAAAACTCCTGGACAACACACAAAAAAAGGAAAATAACTCCTGAACTATTAAATTTTCTGGAGACTTTGGTAATGAAACTCCTGGAGGAATTCTCAATGAAACACATGAGTCAATTTCCAATGGAACTTCTTGATAGATTGTCCAAAGAGCTCCTTGAATTTTTTTAAAGAAATTTTTGGGAAAACTGTTGAAGGAGCTGTTGGAGAAACTCTTGGAAATTAATCTGGAAGCTTGAGCTTGAGCTTGAGCTTGATCGAACTTAAGGAAATCCCGGGGAAATTTGCGAATGAACTCCATTAGGAAATTTCAAAAACAAATCTAAATTTTTTGCTGATTGAACTCTTGAGTCAATTTTCGAATTTCTGGAATACCTAGTCTCAAATGCTATCTCTCGCTGATTTTCACGAATTTTAAATAGGGAATTCATGTAAAAAAATCCTAGAAGGGGTTCCTGCACAAAAATCCTAAAGAAGAAGAAATTTCTTCTTAACATTGCGGAAGCACACAATCCAATGGAAAGTTTGCAGATGCGTGAAAGATTTTTTTTAAGAAATCATAAGTGGATTTTTGAAAAGTAAACGCCCTATACTGCAGAGCGGAAATTTACGCCGAAAGTGGTGGAAATTTAAAAATGTCATGTCATTTTTTTTCATGAAATACTGTGACATTTGCCATTCTTGTTTCTGGAGGAATCTTATGAGAAATTTCTGAAGGAATTCCAGGAGGAACATGAAACTAAAGGAATCCCTAGAAGATTTAAGAAAAGAATACTTAAATATTAATTCTGAAGAATTATCTTTCATTTAACTTCTAATGAAAATTGTGGATGAATATCTAAAGGAATCTATGAATGATTTTATAAGAGAATCTTCGGAAGAAATTATGATACAATTTTAATATAAATAATATGTAGAGTTGATGTAAAACTTCTTAATAAACGACTGGGCAATTGTCCTCAAGAAATCGCTGAAGAATTTCTGAAGGAATCTGTGGATGATTTTCCGAAAAAGCTGGTGTATGGATTTCTGAAGAAATCAATTTTTAGCGAAATCTGTTTGAACGACAGAGGAAATCTATGGAAGATTTTCTCAAGCAATCCTTCAAAGTCGTTTCGGAGAAGTTTCTAGAGGAGGTTCTCGAGAAAGCTCTGGAACAATATCTGGAGAATTGCTAGAACAATACTTAGAATAAAAAAAATCCAAATCAATCGTTGTAAGAGTTTATGGCAGAATGAATGATGGATTTCCTGGGATAATCTGTGAAGAAATTTTTGAAGGAATGTCCGAGGAATAGCTTAGCTTAGCTTAGCTTAGACTGATTGTACACATCTATGGTTGCTATTCCGTGATTAACCCGAACCAATGACAGTTGCACAATGAATCAACTGAATAATTGACTGGAAGTGGTCAATGCTCTCACGGTGCACGCTTCAGAGACTCTCTTTAACGGTACAATAACGGCGCCGGCCACGTCATTGCAGTCAGGTTGCTAGAGGGAAGGAATATTAGTAACAACCTTTGCTAAGTGAAGGCCCGCGTTTACCGCTGCGACTCCACCAAAGGCTGCAGGAAGAAGTATTTGTTAGTAGGAAAGGTATCGTTGGGTCTGGATTCACTGTGATAAGTAATATGACCTTCGTGTCATGCTGGTGGCCGCGCTATTGTTCGCTTTACGCGGAAAGCAAACAATCGATCACCCACGTCAGGTGGTCACTTAATATTTTGAATCGAACCGCGGAAGCTAGTCGCCAAATATTGAACTGTAAATGACACGACCGAACATGCAAGCTGGCGCACTATTGTTAACTTCATATGAGAAGCAAACAACTGATCACCCACGTCAGATAATCGTAGTGTTGCTACAAAAGACGCGACACAACGAAATGCTCATTTCCGAATAGGGAAAAAGAAAAATCGAACCACCGAAGCAAAAGCGCGCGACACCGGCACCCGGACAAATCCCATCACACACTCTTTTGAAGGAATGTCCGAGGAATATCAGAAGAACTCATGAAGGATTTTCTGTGGAAAACCTGGATATATTTCTTGAAAAAAAAATCTAGAGTAATATTTGAAGGAATCCTTAGACGAATATCTGTAAAATTCCAGCAAGAATTTTTAACGTAAAAGATGGACAGTTTTCTAAAATAAATAATATGAGAAATGTCTGGAGGAATCACTAGCAGTGCTGAAAATTTAATTCTTACATATCTTGATTGAATCACCTTCAGCTTATTTCAGAAGCTGAAGCTAAAAATGTGGTACATGTATGAAAAGCTTGTTCGGCTAAGGTTCACCGGGGCAAGTTGAAACGCGAAGATTTCATTACAATTTGGAAATTTATCCTTCACTAAAAGATTATTTGAATTAAAACTTATGTGTTATGGCAAAATAATTGTTTATCATGATTAGAAAACATCATGTTAACCCGCTGTTTCAACTTGCCCCTGTGTTCCTTATACCAATTCTACATGAAAGCCATGGAAAGAGAAGGAGAAGTAGATTCATCTCCAATATTAAAGGTAAATATCATCGACCACTTTAAAAAAATGCTAATTGATATTCATCATGATTATCAATTGGCATTTTTCAAAGATAGTCTTTGACATTAACCATAAATGTTGAAACAAGAGCGGGTGTTTCGTGATTTGCTTGTAAAACTGGTCTAGCCTAGCAAGTTTATCATATTTTTTCAGGTTCAGCTTCTGATTGATGATTGAATCTAGTAATATCGAAATGACATTTTCTGCACTGATCACTAGCAAGTGGAAATTTTGAATAAATCCCTGGAGAATTTAAAAAAAATATTTCTGTAGTTCATAGATATCCAGATGAGTTCTAGTAGGGTTTTTTGTAAGAATTTTAGAAGGATTTTCTGAAAAAATAAAACGGCTAAATATAACAATTCTTCACGAAGTTCGTAGAAGAATGCCTAGACGAGTTTCTTAAGAAATTGATAGAGGAGTTTTCAAAACCATTCCTAAACAAAATTTCCAAATTAATCCCTAAATATCATAAAATATCACTGATTGGATTTTTACCCTTCTTACACCCATAAGAAGGGTATAAATACCGCTTGGAAAACCGACTTTCGATCCGAGGCCCGCAGGGCCGAGTCACATATACCAATCAACTCAGCTCGACGAATTGAGCAAATGTCTGTATGTGCGTGTGTGTGTATGTGTGTGTGTGTGTATGTGTGTGTGTGTGTATGTATGTTACAAAAAAATGTCACTCACAGTTCTCAGCCGTCTGTTGACCGATTTGAGTTCTCTTGGAAGCAAATGAAAGCTACTACATCCTAGTAGAACGCTATTGAATTTTATTTTGATTGGACGTTCGGTTACCGAGATATCTTTCAAAGAGTGCTAGGGAGTAGTACAACTTAATTATTTTAGATATTTTTGACAAAGTGTATCACCATAAATTTCTCAGCCGTCTATCAACCGATTCGGGTTCTTAAGGCCCGAAACGAAAGCTACTGCATCCTAGAAGAACGCTTTTGAATTTCATTCCGATTGGACATTTTGTAACCGAGATATCTTTCGGGGAGTACTTTGGAGTAATACAACTTAACTTTTTAAGAGGTCTTTGACAAAATGCTACATAATAAATGAATCAGCCGTGTGTCAATCGATTTGAGTTCTCTCATCAGTAAATGAAAGGTGTAGCATCCTAGTAGTATGCTATTGAATTTCATTCCGTTTGGACATTTTGTTTCCGAGATATCTTTGGAGGAGTACTTAGGACACAGAGAACAGACATCCAAGTTCAGTTCCGAAACTGTGTAAGGAATTTAACGGCCATTTGAAATCGGCAACTCAAGTGGCAATAGCGTGGCGCTGCAATCGGTTAATTTCCCATACTAATTTAATTCACCACTTGAAATGTTTCAATTCACCACTGACTGTGGCAATATGGTGTTTGGTGGCGTTAGTGTTGTCATCGTGTATTGGTTTGCAACCTTACTCAAGTAAAGATTCAAATCCTTACACAACTTTCCGAATGAAATTTGTTCTAGCCTGGATGTCTGTTCTCTGTGCTCAGGAGTAATAAAATTTACGCTATTGAGAGATTTTGGATAAAATGTATATGTATCATAATAAATTTTTCAGCCGTCTGTCAACCGATTCGGGTTCTCTTAGCATCAAATGAAAGCTACAACATCTTCGTACAATTGTATTGAAGTTTATTTTGATTGGACATTTAGTTACCGAGATTTCTTTTGAAGAGTATTTGGGAGTAATCTCAATAAATTCCTTTTTACCCTTCTTTCACCCAAAAATCACAATCATACATACGAATAATACAACAATAATTTTAATGAGTTCAAGAAGGGTTCTGTTCACCATAGGTGGATTAATTCAGGTTTTTGAGGAAGTTTCTGAAGCTCTTCAAACTTATTTCCTATTTCTGTTGATCAATTCCTTCAAACTGAAGCTTAAGCAAAAACATTGCATGTTTTTAATGCCCATGTATGAAGGTTGTTCTGTATCTATCGAGTTCGAAAAAAAAACAGCTGGAAAATTCGTACAGCCTCTAGCAAGTTAGGATGTATTTGTTAGAAGTGAGTCACAGTGACTTCTGCGCAACCAAAACCTGCCCTGCAGTGACTCTTTTGTGACGAGTATGTTACTTGGGCAGCAGGACATCGCAGCAAAGGCTCATGGTGGCGCAGCCTCAACAAGGAAATAAAGGAATTTGGCAGAAATACTTATGACCTGGTCACAGGTTAAGACAATAATGGGTGCTTTTAATACAAATGGATAGAAAATTGTTTTCTTTTGTTGCTTTCAATATAAGACTAGTATTGCGGATGTGGGAGGTGCTGGCGAAAGCCGATTCTTTCAGCAGAAAGGAAAACGATTGAATTTTCCTACGATCAGCTACAAAGCTATAAAAATTGTATTTATTGGCTAATTTTAATTATTCTACCTATCGTCTTACTCACAAATTCGGTGACCAAATAAGGGAAACGAATTCGTTTCATTATTTCACCTCCGCACTACAGCTGTGGGTTTGAGTTACTGATCGTGAACTATTATTCTAGGCCTTACATGTAGCAATTGGTTTGCTTGGGGGTGCGCAAGATATATTTTAATATTGTTAAAACAAGGTTCAAATTTGGCCTGCGCCGCTATGCGCAACAACTAGTATTGAAAGACAGTTACTGATTTTCAGTAAAGGGAGAAAAAAATGAAAACCAAGGCAAACGTCCTTTTTTATAATGCATATAACCGCTGCAAAAAGATTAGCTAAGACGCAATTCTCCCTTCCGCCAACGGAAAACCGGGCGACATTCTCCCAACCACCCACGGCCACAGCACCATGTGATCAAGATAAACTTTATTGGTAGTTTAGAGTAACATTTATGTTTATCAATCTAGTGAAACACGACTCGCAACGACGTCCTGGATTTGTGCTCCACACCAAGCTAAATGGCACTGACGACTGTTTTGTAGGTACGTAGGTACGTATATTGTGTACTGCGGTGCGGCGGCAGCAAGGGTAACAGCTCTAGCATCCCTTAGAAAGTCGTTTTCGTAATCCGACCACCAAACCAACAACAACGAAAGGAACGTCTCCGCATTGACTACGTGGTGGTGGCGGTGACTGACTGGCTGACTGACTGACGGTGGTTGTATTGCTTTGGAATCGCTTTTCTGCTCACAAATTGTCAAGGGAAAATGTTCGTCTGCAGACGAATGGTGTTGCAAGACGCATGTCTTGAAGTTTGCAGGGTGAAGGGTAATTCTTCGCCTTGGGGAAGTTGTACCATATGGGTGTTTAAAGTACTGAATCAATCGATGAACTGAGGGAATAAGAACGATGGAATGTCTCTTGCAGAGATTTCCATCTATTTCGCTCGGAACTACATAGTTGGTGAAGAAACAGGAACGTGCAGTGTAGAGGAATGAAATTGATTTTAAATTCAATTGACACAGTATGTTGCTTAGAACGTTAAGGATTGCTGGTTAAACCACTACACGCCCACTGGCCAAACGATGAACTTGGATTTGATAGATCATAACAGCAGGATTCAACAAATACTATCCTCGTTATAGTCACTTTTAAAACCAATGCTCTGATTTCCTAGTTGAACTCCACCGTAAAACCCCAACTCATAAAAGCAATACTAAAAAGCCATTTTCTAAGCGAATAAAACTGACTCAAAAGCCCGAAACCAAGTGAATAAAAATGGCAGATAAAAATCATCAGATGGGACAAACGACACACCAGGACAGGACAGGACAGACCCGGTGGCAGCCGGTGCTCGCAATCAAGTCGTTCTCCGAAATTTCCCCCCAATTTGAACTTTTATGGTGGTTGTTTCAAAGGAAAATTGGCGAAACAGGAAGAAAAAGGCGAAATCAAAATCATCCCGTTTCACACTTTCTGCTCCCTGGAAGCCCATCGTCCTTTATGATGGGGAGGAGTTGTTACGATCCGGGATCCGTAGTTTGGAAGGGAATCTGCAATCTGCAGTCTCGTAGACATTGCAGGCGAAGGAGAGTGACACCAACAACCCTACAACACAGTGCGATAACGATTCAGTATCGTCAGTTTGATTTCAATTTTCAGCTTGCGTCTTCCTGATTTGATTTCGGTGATTTTGCTTTGCGGGGCGGTTTTCCTCAGTGCTCTATTCCGCAATTTTCAACCCCAATGGAGTTGTTGGCACAATCAATGATGGTCCATCGAGATTATAAGAGGCTTAAAGCTGGTTTGTTCGAACTAGATGGATATTTTTGTAGAAAAATAGTTTTGGGGTAAAACACTGCAAAATTATTACTTTGGTGGATATAGAATAGAACTGGAATTGCATAAAACTGGATCAACAGTTTCTAGCCACAACATTCGATTTGTGGCAACAGTCTTCCCTCCTCGGCTGCTTTCCACTTTAACACATTCCAGATCGTCCAGCACGCTGCTTTCCAAGTCTTCTTATATCATCCGGAACCCTTGCGAACACCAGTTTTGCAAGGTTGTTGTTCGGCATTCTTAGAACATGCCTGCCAAGTTCCACGTGCCGAGTTTCTAATCTACTCACCTAATTTCAGTCGTGGACACCCACGGTGGTTCAGATGGCCAAATTGAAAGATTTCCATCCTGGGCGATTGCCAGCCATCGCCTTGACCTGTGGTCGAATTTCTATCGACTTGCTTGATTTCGTCGTTAAAGCTGCGCCGCCATGAGCCTGTGGGTCTGCCTCTGCTGCGATTTCTTGCTGGGCTCCAGTCTAACGCTTGCTTGCAGATTTAGTTTCCATCCCTGCGTAAAGTATGGCCGACCCACCTCCACTTTCGCTCCCGAATTTCTGTCGTTATCGGCTTTTGATGAAGACCTGCAGCCGTTGAGTGTTCTCCACTGATACACACCAGGTTTCACTGGGGTATAGCAGCACAGATTTCACGTTCGAGTTAAAAATTCGGATTTTGGTGCATCGATTAATCTGGTTGTTCTTCCAAACATTTCTTAAACTTGCAAAAGCAGCCCTCGCCTTCTTGATCCGTGCACCTATGTCGATATTGGTGCCGCCATCGGCTACCATTTGGCTACCAAGATATTAGAAGCTTTCAACATTCTCCACTGATTGCCCAGCTACCATAAAGCTGGAAGGGTTGACCGTGTTTAAATCCAACGATTTGGTCTTGTTGACGCTGATGGTAAGACCAGCCGCTGAGGAGCGATTGCAAAGATCATCGAGCTTGCTCTGCATATGAGAGTGCCGTTGAGCTAGGAGAGCAACGTCATCAGCCAATTCGAAGTAATTTAAGTGCCCCATGGTAATGGGCTGCCACAGTAGGCCGTGTCGATTTTTGCAAAATTGCGAATACACAATCCCGAATAGTCACAAATGGTTGCAAATGGACCCAAATGAAGCCCTGTAAAATTTAAAAATTCTAAAAAATCGGTAAGCTAGTCCGCAATCGACTTGAAGTTTTATATGGGAATTTTAATTTTTCAGTATGGGGAAATCCAACTTTTCAAACTTTTGAAGAAAAAGGCACATTAAAGCAACTCTAAAAATCCGCTCCCCCCCTGAAGATTTAGTGCATATATTAGGGAACATTTTGTTAGAAGACAACTTTTTAGTTGCACTTAAGATAAGGGCGTTATTAAATTTCGAAACAATGGACATTTTATTCGCATGATTTCTAACTTCTTTAATTGGCATCACTGCACGTTTTGCGTGTTGAAGAGGGTGGTAACAGCCATCTGCGGCGTCACCACCCGTCGCTGGATGGAGACGCAAGTACCTGATAAAAATGAGATAGTTAGGATTGTAAATACTCTTGCGATATTGCTTTATAAAAACTTGGTATCTTCGGCAAAGTTGTTGGCATGGTCAAGAGCTGTCCAGTGATGAACTAAATCATTGACAAATCCATCGCTGGGCGGCGCTAGTGTGCATACAAACTGCATGCAAAATTATTAACGTATATGCGTGTATCTCAATAACGTGATAATTTAACTGTGTGGTGTCTTCGACAAAGTTGTTGGCTGGGCCACGGGCTATCCAGTGACGAACCAAGTAAGTAGGAATTCAACCGATAGGCGGCGCTAGTGTGCATACAAACTGGATGCAAAAGTACAAACGTATATGTGTGTATCTCAAAAACGTGATAATTTAAGTAGGTGGTGTCTTCGACAAATTTGTTGGCTGGACCACAGGCTATATAATGAAGAACGCAATACAGTCTTGACTCCTACTACACGATTAGTTCGGGGGTGCAGTAGGAATCCGTGTTGTAGGAATCCCAGAGCTTATGGGATTTCGCCTAATTGGGGGTGTGAGCGAATATATCAGGAGTATTACAAGATAGCACCATACTTTCTTTGGCAAAGTTGTAGTACTAGAATAGATCTACCACACAAAGCGAACTAACATCCAATTAGTTGGCAATTTGGCCGATAGAGGCGCTATGTAGAAGTGGTTGCTTATGTTCACTCGCCAGTAGAAGCACTCATAAGTTATCGCTTGCGATATCTCAATATCTACTTGATTTGGAACAATGCTGTCTTCGGCAAAGTTGTTCAGTAGGTCAAGAACAATCTGGTGGTTAACCAATTAGTTTGTGATTTCGCCGCTTGGTGGTGCTAGTTGTCAAGTAAAGTTTCAAACTTCTCTAGCTCGCGATCCAGATCAGATAGAAAAGTGCCATCTTCGTCAGAGTTTTTCAGGAAGTAAAATCCTATCTGACGATTCAACATTTAGTTGGTGATTTCGCCGCTAGGTGCCACTAGTTGTTAAGTAAAATTTCAAACTTCTTTAGCTCGCAATCCAGAGCAAATAGAAAAGTATCGTCTTCGGCTAAGTTCTTCAGGAAGTCAAGAGCTATCTAATAACTTAACATTTAGTTTGTAATTTCGCCGCTAGGTGACGCTAGTTGTCAAGTAAAGTTTCAAACCTTTATAGCTCGCGATCCAGATCAGATAGAAAAGTGGTATATCAAGTTGGTGATATCACCGCTAGGTCAAGTAAAGTTTCAAACTTCTCTAGCAAGCGACCCAGAGTAGATAGAAAAGTGTTGTCTTCGGCAAAGTTCTTCAGGAAGTCAAGAGCTATCTAAGCACTCGCTATTCAGAGCATATAGAAAAGTGTCGTCTTCGGCAAAGTTCTACAGGAAGTCAAGAGCTATTTAGTGAATTAACAATTAGTTGGTGATTTCGCCGCTAGGTGGCGCTAGTTGTCAAGTAAAGTTTCAAACTTCTTTATTTCGGGATCCATAGTATGTAGATAGAAGAGGGTCGTCTTCGGCAAAGTTCTCCAGGAAGTCAAGAACAATTTTGTGATTCAACATTGGTGATTTCGCCGCTAGGTGGCGCTCTTTGTCAAGTAAAATTTCAAACTTCTCTAGCTCGCGATCCACAGCAGATAGAAGAGGGTCGTCTTCGACAAAGTTCTTGTAGAAGTCAAGAGCTATCTAGTGATTCAACTATAAGTTTGTGATTTCGCCGCTAGGTGGCGCTAGTTGTCATGTAAAGTTTCAAACTTCTCTAGCTCGCTATCCAGAGCTGATAGAAAAGTGTCGTCTTCGGCAAAGTTCTTCAGGAAGTCAAGAGCCATCTTCTGATTAAAAATCTAGTTTGTGAATTTACCGTTAGGTGGCGCTAATTGCCATGTAAAGTTTTAAAACACTATCTCAGGATCTATAGCAGATAGAATAGTACTGTCTTCGGCAAAGTTCAACAGGAAGCCAAGATCATTCTGGTGTTAAAACAATAAATTGGTGATTAAGCTGCTAGGGGATGCTAGGCTGCTTGGAATCCATAACAGATAGAAAAGTGTTATCTTTGGCAATTTTCTTCAGAAAGTAAAGACTATAAAACAACCTGGTGATTCAACAATTAGGAGGTAGTTGGCAAATAGAATTTTGAACATCTCTATCTTGGATCCAGACACCGAGGATGATGGGCAAGTTTGCTTTCTTGCTGAGCAAGCGAACTACGCCCTTAATACTGTGGCCGGATCCACGCTTCCCCCGGTGGCTGAACTCCACCGTATTGGTCCTCGAAGCTGGAAGGCCAGAGAAACATCGATCGACTTTACCATGAAATCCCTTTTCCGAAGAAGCTCCAACCCCATGCAAGTTCAACACACTTTCGTCAGAGAATCCAAAAAAGATATCAACACACCGAAATCCGTTATACTGATGGCTCGAAGCTATTAGATCGTGTGGGCATCGGCGTATATGGTGCCAACTTCGAAATATCGCATCGATTACCGAATCAGTGTTCAGTATTTTCTGCTGAAGCTGCAGCAACTCTTATTGCGATTTCAGAGCCTAGCCAAAACCCTATGCTGATAGTCATCGATTCTGCCAGTGCCATACAAGCCATTAAAAGCAGTACCAACAAGCACCCATTTATCCAAGCTATTCAGGCCGAGCTGGACATCGGAAACACGCCAGTAACTCTCATGTGGGTTCCTGGTCACTGCGGTATACTGGGTAACGAGCGCGCCGATGCTCTAGCCAGCATAGGCCGACAGAGTGAGCTTTTTTCTAATACAATTCCAGGAGACGATGTGAGATTGTGGATCAAAAATGTCTTATGGAGAGCATGGGTTAGTGAATGGAATCAAGATAGATCTCTCTTCCTTAGAGAAATCAAGCAAGAGGTTAACGCATGGAAAGATCAACAAAACTGGAAAGAGCAGAAGGTTTTATCCCGTCTTCGAACCGGACACACGCGTGTATCCATAATATGGGCGATGGCCGAAATTTCCACAAAGTTTGTGAAACGTGCAGTACCCAGAATACTGTACAACATTTTATCAGTAACTGCCCAATCTTGGAACACCTCCGAATACAACATGACATAACGTCTACAAGTCGTGCCCTCCAAAATGACTCTGTATGCGAAAGGACTCTGCTGAGCTTCCTCAAAGAAGCTAGGCTATTCAATGAAATCTAGCAAACGACTCACGCTCGACATACGGACCAGACACGGATATTTAAGAAAAACAACACCAATGGCTATAATCGACCCGGCTTACCACATGGTTAACGATGTGGAAAACTCTTTTGAAGAACACCGCCTTTAGAAAGGACTTTTTAGTCCAATATGACTGACAGCCTAGTTTTATATTTTTTGTAAACTCTGTACCACTGGAAGGTACCCTTCAGGTACTTCCAGTTTAGTTGGTAATTCTCCAAGAGATGAACCAGCCTCGGGCTGAAAATGTCTTTCATAAAGATACCTAACCTTGGATCTAGACCAGGGTTGACAATCGTCGTTCTCTTCACCGCCGCGCAAAGAAAAAAAAATCACATTATCCCGATAGAACAACATTGACGACTAGCTTTTTCATTGCCGGTAAAGGGTTCCACGATGAACCCGAGGATGAACCTCAATGATAAATAGTCGACCACCAACGTTTTTGTCATCCTTTTTGTTCCTTGTAAACGAACGGCGACCGGCCAAGGAAACGCCACCAGGAAGTAGCATTTATTAGTGTTTCAGCACGTATGCTATTGTTGCACCGCAATAGTTCTGCTGCTTAATAGTAATCCCAAGTAACACGCTTGTCACATAAGAGCGAAACAAAAACCTGCTGCTGTAACTTTTATATGACAAGTGCGTTACTTGGGAAGGATTGACAATTCAGAGGTCCGATGTTTGATCCTAGATGCAAACTTTTTTGTACATATATTGAAATTCATATTTGTGTGTTACTGTGCGACAACCTAGACTCCGTCCACAGACTAACAGACGTCACACTCATAAACATGGCTTGGCACGTGCATTTAAAGATCAATTCCCATTTCATTTAATTTCCACTATCCTTCCACCAGAGGCGCTAGTGTTCGATCGTTTTGACGTTTGCCAGTGTACACGTTGCTGAATCATGCAATCGACAGTATCTCGAGCGGTTCTTCGAACAGGTGGCTGTGTGCTCATGGAAAATATACCGGGCAAATGTTTTTGATGAATTTCCTCCAAAAGTTACGTCTGTTTGTCTGTGCTTCGTTGATTAGCGCACTTGAGCGAAGAACGAAACAAAACGACAAAAGATTTCATTTTTCTTAAAAATGCAAGCCCTTCATGCAACTAATTGTTGAGTCACCAGATAGCTCTTGACTTCCTGAAGAACTTTGCCCAAGACGACCCTCTTCTATCTGCTCTGGATCCCAAGATAGAGAAGTTTGAAGCTTTACTTGACAACTAGCGCCACCTAGCGGCGTAATCACCAACTAATTATTAATTCACTAGATAGCTCTTGATTTCCTGAAGAACTTTGCCGAAGATGACACTTTTCTATCTGCGCTGGATCGCGAGCTAGAGGCAAAATCACCACCTAACAGCGAAATCACTAACTAAATGTTGAATCACCAGATAGCTCTTGACTTTCAAAAGCACTTTGCCGATGATGATACTTTTCGTTCTGCTTTGGATCCCGAGATAGCAGTGTTTGAAACTTTACATGACAACAAGTGCCACCTAGCAGCAAAATCACCAACTAATTGTTACATCACAAGATTGTTCGTGACTTCCTGAAGAACTTAGCCGAAGACGATACTTTTCTATCTGCTCTGGATCGCGAGCTAAAGAAGTTTGAAATTTTACTTAACAACTAGTGGCACCTAGCGGCGAAATCACCAACTAAATGTTTAATCACCAGATAGGTTTTTACTTCCCGAAAAACTCTGACGAAGACGGCACTTTTCTATCTGATCTTGATCGCGATCTAGAGAATTTTGAAACTTTACAACTAGCGTCACCTAGCGGCGAAATTTCAAACTAAATGTTAAGTCATTAGATAGCTCTTGACTTCCTGAAGAACTTAGTCGAAGACGATACTTTTCTATTTGCTCTGGATCGCGAGCTAAAGAAGTTTGAAATTTTACTCAACAACTACTGGCACCTAGCGGCGAAATCACCAACTAAATGTTGAATCACCAGATAGGTTTTTACTTCCTGAAAAACGCTGACGAAGACGGCACTTTTACATCTGATCTGGATCGCGAGCTATAGAAGTTTGAAACTTTACTTGACAACTAGCGTCACCTAGCGGCGAAATTACAAAGTAAATGTTAAATCATTAGATAGCTCTTGACTTCCTGAAGGACTTTGCCGAAGACGATACTTTTCGATCTGCTTTGGATTCCGAGATAGCGGAGTTTGAAACTTTACTTGACAACTAGTGCTACCTAGTGGCGAAATCAACAACTAATTGTTACATCACAAGATTGTTCTTGACTTCCTGAAGAACTTTGCCGAAGACGACTCTCTTCTATCTGCTCTGGATCGCGAGCTAAAGAAGTTTAAGATTTGACTTAACTACTAGCGCCACCTAGCAACGAAATCACCAACTAAATATTGAATCACCAGATATGTTTTTACTTCCCGAAAAACTCTGACGAAGACGATACTTTTCTATTTGCCCTGAATCGCGAGCTAAAGAAGTTTGAAATTTTACTTAACAACTAGTGGCACCTTTCGGCGAAATCACCAACTAAATGTTGAATCGTCAGATAGGATTTTACTTCCTGAAAAACTCTGACGAAGATGGCACTTTTCTATCTGATCTGGATCGCGAGCTAGAGAAGTTTGAAACTTTACTTAACACCTAGCACCACCTAGCGGCGAAATCACAAACTAATTGGTTAACCACCAGATTGTTCTTGACCTACTGAACAACTTTGCCGAAGACAGCATTGTTCCAAATCAAGTAGATCTTGAGATTTTGCAAGCGATAACTTATGAGTGCTTCTACTGGCGAGTGAACATAAGCAACCACTTCTACATAGTGCCTCTATCGGCCAAATTGCCAACTAATTGGATGTTAGTTCGCATTGTGTGGTAGATCTATTCTAGTACTACAACTTTGCCAAAGAAAGTATGGTGCTATCTTGTAATACTCCTGATATATTCGCTCACACCCCCAATTAGGCGAAATCCCATAAGCTCTGGGATTCCTACAACACGGATTCCTACTGCACCCCCGAACTAATCGTGTAGTAGGAGTCTAGACTGTATTGCGTTCTTCATTGGATAGCCTGTGGTCCAGCCAACAAATTTGTCGAAGACACCACCTACTTAAATTATCACGTTTTTGAGATACACACATATACTTTTGTACTTTTGCATCCAGTTTGTATGCACACTAGCGACGCCTATCGGTTGAATTCCTACTTACTTGGTTCGTCACTGGATAGCCCGTGGCCCAGCCAACAACTTTGTCGAAGACACCACACAGTTAAATTATCACGTTATTGAGATACACGCATATACGTTAATAATTTTGCATGCAGTTTGTATGCACACTAGCGCCGCCCAGCGATGGATTTGTCAATGATTTAGTTCATCACTGGACAGCTCTTGACCATGCCAACAACTTTGCCGAAGATACCAAGTTTTTATAAAGCAATATCGCAAGAGTATTTACAATCCTAACTATCTCATTTTTATCAGGTACTTGCGTCTCCATCCAGCGACGGGTGGTGACGCCGCAGATGGCTGTTACCACCCTCTTCAACACGCAAAACGTGCAGTGATGCCAATTAAAGAAGTTAGAAATCATGCGAATAAAATGTCCATTGTTTCGAAATTTAATAACGCCCTTATCTTAAGTGCAACTAAAAAGTTGTCTTCTAACAAAATGTTCCCTAATATATGCACTAAATCTTCAGGGGGGGAGCGGATTTTTAGAGTTGCTTTAATGTGCCTTTTTCTTCAAAAGTTTGAAAAGTTGGATTTCCCCATACTGAAAAATTAAAATTCCCATATAAAACTTCAAGTCGATTGCGGACTAGCTTACCGATTTTTTAGAATTTTTAAATTTTACAGGGCTTCATTTGGGTCCATTTGCAACCATTTGTGACTATTCGGGATTGTGTATTCGCAATTTTGCAAAAATCGACACGGCCTACTGCCACAGCAATCCACGATTTGGTTCACGGTCAATCGCACCTACCAGGATCTACCAGGATCTCGTCGATTACGATGAGGAACAGTAGCGGTGATATGATACATCCTTGCCTCACTCTAGCAACGACCCGGATGGGATCGGACAAAACACCGTTGTGCAGTATTCTGCACGAAAGTGCCCTGTACTGTGCTTCAATGAGGCCAATTTCGTAATCAATGGACAACAGGTAGAGAGACTCTTGGAATTCATTGATTTGCTCCAGAATAAGACGGAGCGTGACAATATGGCTCACATATGGATAACATGGATCGTCCGGCACGGAATCCTGCTTGCTGCCGTCGGAGAGTTTCGTCAATCTTCTCCTGTATCCGGTTAAGGATCATTTTGCAAAGGACTTGCAGAACTTGAGAACTTTAATTTCTTTAATCACGACTGTTGCAGTTATACTCTTGTGATCTTTTCGGCGTATCAGTCTTCTCGTAAAAATCAAAAACTACGGTTTGATTTCTTTCTCCAACGTTTCGATCCTTATTGGATCTTTATCAAGGATTCTGTAATATATTTGTCACGTTAGATTAGTTTATAAAAGACGTTGCACTGAATTTACACATTACCGAAATGGTTGTCGTTTTTTCATCAAACAGATTTTTAAACCTTTTAACCGTCATTTGATTTTTTAGCTACAAAATATTATCGTCAGTTATTTACAATATGGGTGTTCAGTACTTCTTACAATTCCGTCCGTTTTTAACCGGAAAACCATAATTTTTCAAAATTTGATAGTCGGAATTCGGACCACTGTTCGCTACTTCTTGAACACTTTTCAAAATGACGGTTAAATGTTTCTCTCTTCGTGTGTTGTGTATTCGGTTATGGTGGTGTGTGCGTTGTGTTTATAATGATTCTGTTTTGATTTTTGCTTGTCGTTCTCATTAGGTTTTGCATCGTGTGTAATATGGCAGCGTAGACTACGTGCAGGTTATCTGTGTCTGAAGGTTTGTTTACCGTGTGTGGCGTGTTATTAATGTGACAGCTTTCCAAGATGGGAAGGTTGGATGGTTTGTGTGTCCTATCTACAATCTTCACATTGTCAAGTCTGAAAACATGGTCATTTTCTGCTGCGTGGTCTAGTAGTGCTGTCTTTTCCCTAAGGCACCCTACACACTACTCAAACCGTTTGACCAACGTTGCCACCGCCCCGAGGTTGGTCGAACCAGCTTATGTTTCTGCAACCGTATGACGAACTGCCAAATCGTGTTGCACCAACATGTCACTGAGGTTGCACCAACATACTCTCCCATTTGAAATCGCACTATATTTGTGCAACAACACTACACACGGTACGATTGGTTCGTCAAACATTGGCTGCGCCCACCGTTGGTTTGAGTAAAATCAAAGTGGTTTGATTTTTGCCGACCAAACCGTCAACCGTCAAATCGGTTTGACGAACTGCCAAATCGGTTCGTCAAACAGCATCATACACGGTCAAACTTAGCACCAACTTCAACACCAACCTGGGGGTGGAGTCAATGTTGGTCAAACCGTTTGACTGGTGTGTAGGGTGCCTTAGCGTCGTCAGTCTGCGTACATTGGAGCGATGTCCCGATATACGTGTTTTCAGTTTCGTCGTCGTCATTCCAATGTAGCAGCCATCACAGTTGTCGCAGTCGATCTTGTATACAACGTTGCTTTGCTCATCTGAGGAATTCCACGGAGTCATGTCAGTCGATCCTGAGCGACCATTTCAAAAATATCTGAAACTTTGCACAGTTTTTCAATTTCATATAAATCGCCATTTTTTGATATTAAACCTTCATATTCACTCACGACTAACTTTTCAAAAGGGTGTATGCGAAAATAGTTCTAAAATATTCTAAAAGCTGTACAGCAAAAACGGATTGTTCGATTGTTATAAATTTTTCAGCAAAGTTAGATAACTAAATGATGATTCCTTAGAAAATATACACTGTAAAAAATTTCTTTTTCTACTTTGAAAAAATATGATATTTGTCACAAAAACTCAAATATCTCAAAACCCTATCTTTTTACCAACTTCAATTTTTTAGGGGAAATGGCCCATTATATCAGCTATCTACCATAAAATTTTGGTGATGGTAAACTGATAAACAAAAAAGTTATGACATTTCAAACATTTCACAATTTTTACATTTAGTAACAAAAAAAATTTTTTTTCTGTGTAAATTATTTCGAGAATTATATTTTGATGCTGATTTTATTGTAAAGGCTACCGCCTGAATTAAACAAGTTGTTTTCATGATACTTTAGTTTGATTATTCGTAATTACTATAGTATCTATTTGAAACTTAGACGCGATCCAGTGTTGTGATCAAAAATATTGAGATTGTCATACTTTTTATTGTACGTGACTGGTGAAAAAATCCCTTGATAGTGTTGAAAAGCTGTTGATTATAAGAAAAATGGAATTGAATTTATTTTTAAGACAAAAGCTGTATAATAAAAGTTTTTTATACGCGTATACGTCTAGTTTATCCGCAAAAAAAATCCCTCTTACACACTTATTTCTGAATTGCCTGTTCGGTACTTTTTTGACGAGATTATAACAGCAGTACGATCTCGGTAGTTTCGGTAATCGATTTTACTGAGGCTCAGTAAAACAACTGTCAAAATCGTATGGAAAAGGTAAACAATGCATTTTTGCTGAACGAGTTCGGTGCTCAGCAGTTTTAATCTCGTCAAAAAATTACCGAACTCGGTAATCAAAATTAAGTGTGTAGAGAACAGACTTTATGATCGGAAGAATGCGAGTAACTTCAACAACAACAAATGCATAAGAGGTACATACCACAGACAAACAGACGAAACGCCTAGAACAATTTTAGTGAAAATTCATCGCCCAGTTCACACTATCACCACCTGGTGGAAATGTTTCACGAAACACTGCGTTGTGCAATATCGTCATCAAAAGGCGCTAGTGTGAAACGTCAAACGCAAAGAAAAACGATGGGCGCTCTTCTTGTTATGAAAGCCACAACCAAGATTCAAAATGATCGTTGAAGGCGTGGTCAATGAAAATTTCGCCAGTGTTACGTTTGTTTGTCTGTATACATACCTGACAATGCTCACGAAAAAAACAAAAAAATACTACCGCTATGAATATTAAAAATTGTATAGTATTTTTTTTTCTTCAGCCACCAACACCAAACAAGTAAGTTAAAATTAATAAGTGATTTTGTTTATTATAATCTAACGAACAAGATGAACAGTCGCTTTCTCAAAGGTCTTCAACTCAACGCTCTCTTGTAGACCGTTTGATGAAAAAAATTGTTCAAAAGAGTTACGAAATCTCACCGAAAGCACCATAGATAAACTGAAAGAGACTGGTTATGCCCAAATGTCCACATTGTGTACAAAATTACGCATTTGCACGTCCTGCCGTCTAAAATTTGACAAACGAGCCATCTGTATATCATCGGTAAAGCAGGGCGCAGGAAGTTCGAAAACGACAACAACTGAGAAATTGCCATCAGCGACATCTGTTTAAACAATTTAATTACTTTACTATTACTTTAGAGCTTTTAGTAGAACTTGTTACTTCAGACTCTAGTTTAATTTAAAAACACTTCACTAATACTTTACTTTTGCAAAAGAAAATAAAAAATGAATAACTCTTTTAAAGAAAAACTAGAAAGGACGAGCAAATTCCTTTTAATTCTACTACTGTGCTTATCTTCGGACAGATAGGCCTATTTCGTCTGTGACTTACAGACTTCTTCAGTGTCGAGCACTTGACACTGAAGAAGTCTGTAAGTCACAGACGAAATAGGCCTATCTGTCCGAAGATAAGCACAGTAGTAGAATTAAAAGGAATTTGCTCGTCCTTTCTAGTTTTTCTTTAAAAGAGTTATTCATTTTTTATTTTCTTTTGCAAAAGTAAAGTATTAGTGAAGTGTTTTTAAATTAAACTAGAGTCTGAAAAAAAAAAAAAAAAAATTTAATTACGCCCCTTTTCAAAAATGCCCTGTAATATTCTTCAACATCTATACCCATTTCAATATTTTTAACGTTGCAAAACACGCTTTCAACATTCATCTTGAAGAAGAGGGAAAACACTTGTCCTCAAATGTAACAGCAAATTAATGAATAAACGACTAATGCGCGGAGGGCGTGATAAAATCGGAACATTACGGTACATAGTATATTATATGTATATATAATATATAATAAAAACAACTTGTTTTACTCACGCAAGGCCATTAACAATAAAATCAGCATCCAACTTCAATTTCCGGCCGAAATAATTTACACCAAAAAAAATTATTACTAAATGTGAAAATTGTGAAATGTTTGAATTGTCATAATTTTTTTGTTTATTTTCATGGTAGATTGCTAATACAATGGACCGTTTTCTCTAAAAAATTACGTTGGTAAAAAGATAGGGTTTTGAGATATTTGAGTTTTTGTGACAAAAATGATATTTTTTAATGTTAAAAAAGATTTTCACAGTGTATATTTTCTTAGGAATCGCCATTTAGTAATCTAACTTTGCTGAACAATAAAATCAGCATCAAATCGCGATTCCCGGCCGAAATAATTTACACAGAAAAATGTTTTTTACTAAATGTAAAAATTGTGAAATTTTTGAAATGTTATAACTTTTTTGTTTATTAGTTTACCATCACCAAATTTTTATGGTAGATTGCTAATACAATGGACCGTTTTCCCTAAAAAATTCAAGTTGGTAAAAAGATAGGGTTTTGAGATATTTGAGTTTTTGTGACAAAAATGATGTTTTTCAATGATAAAATAGATTTTTTTTCACAGTGTATATTTTCTTAGAAATCACCATTTAGCTATCTAACTTTGCTGAAAAATTCATAACAATCGAACAATCCGTTTTTGCTGTGCATATTTTTGAATATTTTTGAACCATTTTCACATACACCCTTTTGAAAAGTTAGTCGTGGCTCTAAATAAAAATTTGATATCGAAAAATGGCGATTTAGATGGAACTGAAAAACTGTGCAAAGTTTCAGTTCAATAGAAAATCATGAATTAAAAATTTTCCTTAATTTTGATGCTGTTGCTTGGAATCGCTCATCTTTAGGTGTCTTGTCCTTGATGAGTGGTAGTAGATTCCGAACCGTATGTGTTGTTTTTGTCGAAATACTCGTGTTTGGATAATCCCTTCGCAGTGTTTTTATTAACTGGTTTGAGAGTCCCTCGATATTGGTGAGCGAACGACGATTGGTGGCGTGGCCGACACTTGCAAAAGGTTTCCAAAGTGCTCGAACCAGCGTTTCAACTGGTCAGCCGGGTCGGTCAGTAACTGTCCAGACGTGTCTTTCACGGGCATCTAGCATTCATCTTGGTCCCACTAAGGCGACGTGAGACATCGTAGAAGAGACGGATTTCGCCGGTGTTTGCGGCTTTCTCGCCTTCGACGGCTAGGGAGTCCACACACGCTCTTTTGTCCCGTCTACATGAGCGTTTCACTTCTTTCTCGAGAACCGAATAGTGCAGACGAATTTCTTATCGCAAGTCCTTTTTGTTCGCTGCAGTCGTTGCCGTTGGTCTCGGTTCGTATTCTCTAGTTGATGATTCGTTGCTTGGGTTTTTACGGCCGGCTCATAGGGCCTAACACCAACGCCCTGGTTTACTGTCCGGAGAGCCGCAGTAGGTTTGCTGAAGCACACCTGTCTGTATAAGACCAAAGTTCCCATCGGGGTGGGTTAGCCCATATTCCCTAAGGTTGCTCGTATCCCGGCAGGTTCCAACTAGGAGGTAGGGATCGAAGTTGCATCACAGGGAGCTGAAGGACCTTACGAGAGATCTGATTCGCTGTGCCAGCCTTTAGGGGCTGTCCATAAGCCACGTGGTCATTTGGGGGGGTTTGGCCAATGACAATTTTGTATTGACAAATTAAAAATTTTGTATGGACAATTGACCACGCGGGGGGGGGGGGGGTTTGAAAAGTCCCAAAAAAATGACCACGTGGTTTATGGACAGCCCCACCGTGCTAATTTCTGCATTAGTTCTATTTGTTTCTGTAAACTACGAAATCTTTCATGGATTGATGTAGAAGTTCCTACTAGATTTTCAATTTTAAAATTACCTCTGTGGTTTTGCTAGAAATGTCTTCTGGGATGCCTTCTGAGATTTCTCCGGGGATTTTTTTCTGAAGTTGTTGCTAAAATTGCACAACAAAAAAACTGAAGGAATTATTCTTCTTTTTATTCTTCTTGTAGAAATGTCTTCAGGGTTATGAAGGAATTTCTCCAAAGATTTTTTTATTACTTCTAGTGACTCCAACACCAATTTCTCCATAGCTCTTCCGTGAATTCCTCCATTTTTTCCTGAAATTTCTACAAGGTTTCTTTCGCAGATTCTTAAAGGAATTCGTCCAGAAATGTCTCAACAGCTTTTTTTTTTTCTTTAGAAATATCGTAAGGGATTTGTCCAGAAACATTTACAAAGATTTTAAGGTGATTCTTTAGTTTTCCCAGGTATACCTTCAGGATTTTTTTTACATCGCTCCTGTTATTCTTTCAGGAATTTCGCTGGGTCACCTCTAGGAATTCTTCAAAGAATGCCTTCAGGGAATTCTGAAGGAATTCGACTGAAGATTCCTTAGGAATTCCTTCGGGGGTTCTTTCAAAAATGATTACAAGATTTTTTTTTTATTCTTTTCCCAGGAATTCCTTTAAAAATATTTTCGGAGACAAGCTCTGCGTTTTAACGATTTTCTTCATGAGTTATTCTATTGATTTTTATATAATTTTTGTGACTTCTCTTTCACAGATTCATGCAGAAATTCCTTCAAACTTCGTTCAAACCCCACAATTTTGTCAGAAACCTCTCCTGGGATTTTTCTTTTTTTTATTTTTTGCCGAAATTCAGGGATGCCATGTATACAGATTTATCTGTATTAAACGGACTTTTGAGCATCTGTACAGATTGTGTTTATATGAAATACTGATTTTTAATTTGTATAGGGTACAGATTTTTCACCTAAATTTTGTATGGGATTCAGATTTTTGAAAGAGTGATACAGAAAATCATCTGGCATCGCTGCCGAAATATGCACAAAAAAAAATCTGGCGCAATCCCTGAAATAACCAAGTTTTTATTCCAAACTTTCATTAAGCTTAAAAACACACAAATTAAAATTATTAAAACCTGAAAAACTCCTGACGATACTTCTGAAGTGTCTCAAAAGACATTTTTAAACAATTTCAAGAGGGATTCCTTGACGACGAATTCTCTCAAGCAATATCTTGAAGAAGTCTTTTGAAGAATTTCTGCAGGAATTTTTGAAGATCACAGTGGTGCAGAACAAACGTTTTGCATCTGAAGATGGCTGAATAAAGTAGGCCGAAACGTTATGTCAAAACGATTTGGAAAGCCTTTTTTTCACCGAAAAGAATCAACAAATTTCGAAACATATTTAAAGGAATGTTTGGAAGAATAACTGAAAGAATTCCTGAAAGAAACCGTGAACTGTTTCCTAGATGAAGCTATTAAGTAACTTTTTGAGAAACTTCTTAAAGAATTCCTAGAAAAAATCGTGGTGAAATTCCTGAAAGAAACCCTGGAGGAATTCCTGGCGAAATTTTCGAGAAATTGCACGGAATGGCTAAAACTTTTGAACGGTTAGATCAAATTGAATGAAATTATGACACAATACTTCTACATACATACTTTTTGTACAAAAAAATCTCCATTGAAATCGGTTCAGTATTTTTGATACTACAGTTTTAGGTAAAAAAGTGATATTTTTTAAAGTGTTTGTTCGCCCAAGGTTCTCAAATGGTAAGCCTCTTGTTTCGACGATATCTCCGCCAACACTTAACCGAATTTGATGATACTTTTATGGTATTAGCTACACATAATGTACATTCCTGGTCAAAAAATCAGTGATTTTTGTGCACGCAATCAAAGGAAAGGCATTTCTGATCATGTTGATTGGGATGTTGATTAGTTGAGGGATTTTTCCCTTGAATCGAGCGCGCAGAATTTTTACCGTGTACATCTCAAAATGGTTTTAACATGGATAAATATTAAAAGTCGTACAAAAACACATATTTTACAAGAAAAGTAAGGATTTTGGCCAAATTTTGATTGTTTTCGAGCATTGTTTCGGGATTAAAATGAAAATTTTATTCCAAATTATGATATGGAAAAATTAAAGTTTTCTTTAGTCATTTATGAAACATTTCATGTGACAATTTCTTGCTTTTGTCTTGGCTGACCATGTGGGAAATTACACTGTGGAAAATGCTTTGACATCCATGTGCACAACAGAACATGTGCTCGATGAACAAATTGAGATTTGAATTATGAAAAGAAATCCACGTACTCCGGTGAGACTCGAACTCACGACTCCCAATTCGCTAGACGGACGCTTCTATTCTTCAAACTACGAAGTCACTCGACTATCTCCGTCGCAAGCAGGCCTAGAACTGAACTCGACTCCACAATCGCACAAGGTTATCTTCTTTCCTCAATCCAAACCTCCTTCGGATGGGATAAGATGAACATCTAACACATACACTGTTGTGCACATGTATGTCAAAGCGGTAGAGTAAATTATTTTTAATTGTCATGAGCTTCGGGCACCGTCTCCCAATCACTTATTGGTATGACAATCAGTGTGCAGTCGCAATAGAAGCGCCCGTCTAGCGAATTGGGAGTCGTGAATTCGAGTCTCATCGGAGTACGTGGATTTCTTTTCATAATTCAAATCTCAATTTGTTCATCGAGCGCATGTTCTGTTGTGCACATGGATGTCAAAGCATTTATAACAGTGTAACATTTCATGTTCAATCCTCCACTGCGTTCCATATCCCGAAATACTACTCAGCATCATGTTTCTGGTTCTGAGAAAAAACTGCCAAAAAATTGTCCTAAACTCTAATTTTACATGAAAAATCAGTTATTTTGCGCCACCTCAAAATCTCAATATTTTTGCTCAAACCTAGAGGTTTCTCATTTTATGTCATTTGAATCCAGAAGAGCTTACGAATTACACGTTCAAAAACTTTTCAAAAATAAGCCGCAGCCTAATTGTCATGGGATATTTTTAAAATCTTGGAAGGAACTTTGCGAGTCTGGCAAATTTCCGGAATGAGCTCCTTGCGAAATCTTGAAGAGAGCACCGAACGAAGTCTCACGAGAAACTTCGGGTGAAATCCCGGATGGAACTCCTAGAGAAATCTTGGGAAAAAACTTTGGTAGAGATTCTGGTGGAAACTTCGATTTGTTTCTTTGTTAAATATTTGAGCTTAACAGCTTAAATTTATGGATAATGTTTCTGTTATAATAATAGCATTCTTTTAATAGCACGTTAAGTTAAGTCTTTTGGGACGAATGATGTTGTAGGAGCAACATATCGGCATGACTTCACTGAACATTAAACGAATCTATAAAGATTACAAATCCCGATAATCATGGCTTCTCCCGTATCCAATATTCTAACCTCTGCTCTTACCTTTCTCGTCCAAAACTTTCGTAAGAAATACGAGAAAGACAATCTGGATGCAACTCGTAAAAGTTTTTCCTATCCCGACAAGTCCACCAAAAGTTGTTGAAATCAACCACTTGTTCCATATGCCTGCGTGGCCCTTTATGTGGGCCTGACACCCCTTCCTCCCCACTCCGTCTCAACTGCGTCACTCCGTCAAACACATTTCTCTGATTTCGTTAGCACTCAAGAATCTTGTCTACGTGATCAGAATTCACTGCCATTGTATTCCGGATCCGGACTGCGGCGGCGGTGGTCGTTTGCGTCTCCTTGCTTGCCGCCATATCAGCATCATCAGCATCATCATCATCTTCATCCCTGCCTGACTATTGTGATTCTGTATGGTTCAGGCCGACCGACAAAGTCATGCGAAAAATTGAACACGCAGTGAATTCCCTACTAGGTACATGGTAGTTAAGCTCGACTCCCCCATCTACCCGAGTAGAAGTAAAAATCAGAACAATATCATTATTTGATATTCCTCAGTGAAGTACTCAAGATCATAATTAGCTGTTGGTTTGTTTGACATAAGAGATAAAAGATCAAAAATAAGATCAAAAATTAGTATGGGGAAGAGCATAATAATATCTCATTTTGATGTTATAAGATCAGACCAATATCTGGGGAGATCTGGGCTGTAGCACATCTAACCAATATCATAAAATGATCTGACAGATGGATTAGAGTAAAAAAAAAGAAAAATGGCCGCGACCAGAATCGAACTTATGGCCTTGTGATTTATGAGCAGTGACATTACCACTGCACTACGACTCATATCTGAAAATAGGAGGTAACAAGAGCATCAAGTTCTATGTTTTCCAAGGTGTTTGCGGTTAATGGTAGTTGTGTTGGTTTGGTCGCGCCATGTTGTAGAAGAGTGTGTGAAAGAACTAATTATGATCTTGAATAGTAGTTTTCAGATCTTACAATTTTCGGATGTTATAGATGAATGTGTCAAAGAACTGATTTTGATCTTGAGCAGTTATTTTCAGATCTTTCGATTTCTGGATGTTGCAGATGGAAATGTGAAGAGCTAATATTGATCTTGAGTAGTATTTTTGAGATTTCTCAATGATAAATGTTCAATTGCAGAATATTAATACAGTTTACACCCCAAATTTGCAAACTGACGTGATGGTATGGAAAATAAAAATGAATTAAGGCTGAATTAGGAATTGCATATTTTCCTAAACTAAGAGAACACTTTTCTATAGATTAGAGTGTCCATTTCCCGGCCACTTTTCTTGTCCCGGGATTCGGGACAAAATACTTAGCTAATCCTGGGAAATCCCGGGATCCCGGGATTTTTCAAAATTTTTATAAAAACCCAGAAAAATGTTTTCTTTTACTCTTGTGCAGTTCAAGTATTATTTTTTTGAATAGTTATGATTTTATTTTGTTTCCAAAACAAGAAGTAATATAACGAGAATCAAAATTATCAGCATGATGTTCACCAAGAAATATTTGTTTTAACTCCCAAATATGTAGTTGATTTATTGCAAGGTGAAAATCTACAAGTTTTCAATAGTTTGAGTGGAATAAGCATCATAATCTATCTAATATCGATACGGATGATGTTTGTATTTTTGATGCATTGTAAAAATTGCATCTGTTGAGCCTTATTACAAGTTCAGGAAATCTTTCAAACTTCAGGAAATGAGTTCAAACTCATGGTATTACAAATATTTTAATACAGAAGTTTGGATTTTTCTTTCAATTCATGCGCGTATGAAGTGCGTTCACAGGAGGAATAAAATCATTTATTTTTGTATTGCGAACTCAAATTTTTCTAAATGAACAGCCTTTCTAAAAAAATATTTTTTCGAATAATGCTTCGAGATGCTGTACTTGTAATTCATTGCGGTTTTTGGATAATTTCAAAGATGTTGTAGGGTATATGTACCATTCCTTGGCCTAATTTGCAAACCGCCTTGACAATTTTGACCATAACTCATGAATTAATAGCACTAGAAATAATATGTTGATCCTATTACACACTCTAGGCAATTATTGTTTCACTAATTGGAAGTAAACTAACGTTAATATTCAAAAATTTACTTTATTAAGTTGAAAAGATTCGATGCGATGGTATGCAACGTTGGTCTATGGTACAAAAATAGGCCTATTAGTGGATACAACATTGGCCTATTGCTGTCCATGCACTAGAACCACTTATTATCTCATTTTTTCAATATTTCTACTGAAGTATTATCTCTGTTTGTTCACCAATCTTACTTGTAAATTACATTTTCGGAGCAAAATTTTCAAAAAACTGTAAATGAATTACTTAAACTAAAGTTCTTTCTTAATTTATTAACGGTAACAACGCAACCCTATTATTGTGTTATATTTTTACACTCACCGTACACAAAATCTTTCTTCCTGTTCGTTCTTTCTGGTTCTTACGCAAGCAATGTTGTTGACGTCACTTTACCGGTGTTGTTGACATCACTTTAGTGATGGGCCAAGATTTGTGTACATAGTGAAAAAAATGTCCTCAATATTCGGCCCACATTCAATTTGTAAAATATTTATTATTCGTTGAAAACAAATATACAAGTTCAAAATACAGTCTTTGACCGTCGCATCAAATGTTCAGTTATTGAAAAGTCAGTTCGAAATGTTCCAGATTCATGCCATTTATGATCATGTGTATAGACTACCCACTTAGCCGAAGAATCATGGCGTCTACAAAAGATAAACAAAGAGACATTTTCATTCAATTTTAATGCTCCAAAGTGCTAAAATTGAAACGAAATGTTACAGTTGTTTGCCGCATAGCTTTTCCGATATCCAGTTATGCGTGTTTGTTTGAGTTTTTGGTTAACGTTGAGATAGGCCGAACGAGGGGACTATGCCAACGAAGCATCCCGATACCCTAGTACTTAATTTTAAGATTCATGAATTTCCTGAAGAAAAAAAAACCGATTCATTAACATAATATAGTACAAGTTTGGAATTAGGTTCCCAAATATTATATTGGGACTATATCCAGATAGCTCTTGCAATCACTGAATAAACCAGAAAGATAGAAAATTTAAATTTGGTAAATGCATTACATAAAATCAAGATTTTTATGATTTTTTTCAAGTAAAACCTAGTGTCCAAAGCCCGATGGTAGTGCGTGCATGTGAAAAAAAAAGATCAGATTTCAAAAGTGAAAATAATGTTTTGCAATGATGTTTGGCAATTATAGCTACAAATCAGTAACAAATTTTGAAAACGACGTATAATCAATGCTACATCATTGATTATACGTCGTTTTCAAAATTTATTACTGAAATGATCTTTATCCCGGGAATCCCGGGATGGTCGGGATTTCTAAAACTATATCCCGGGATTCGGGAATTCCCGAAATCATCCAAATCCCGGGAATTCTTGTCCCGGGATGTCCCGGGAAGGACACTCTACTATAGATGATTTCACATTTTATGCTCTTTCTCTGAATTGTTAACAAAGCTAGTGATCCAAACTTTAAAAACGATATGCGTAGAAACATGTTTGGTTTATTTTGCGCCTAAAACAGGACGAATTTCCACCAATAGGACGCAATCAGTGAAGTACTAGATTGTAGTAATGAGTTGAATTTTTGTATGGTGAGAAGGTAAATTCTCAATCTCTGCAACGAAATGACGCAAAAAGCCTGGCTCCTGCCTGATTCCTTGCCTAACCTAATGGTGTTTGAGCAAAACTTTAGGAACTGTGTTATTGTTTTCTCCATTTCTTGCAACAAAGTTTTCTAAATTTTTATTCCAACAGCACCAAATAAGGCAAGGAATCATAATACCCACGTCTCCTGCATAATTTCGTTGCAGAAACGGAGAATTTACCTTATAGCCATAAAAAAACAGCTAAAAATCTAGTATGTACTTCACTGAACGTGCTCTATTGTGAACTATCGCCCAGAAAAGCTTTGGAAACATTTAGAAGATCATAGTCGTCACGACTGTCGTTGTTTCGTACACCCGAGGCAGAATCGCTACGCAATTCGTTGGTTGAAACTCAAAAGTTTGTCGTCTGCAGCGGTATGTATTGTTGAATCTAGAATCAAACGGTCCGTTTTTCGAAATGGACGTATTTTGCTTAGCGGGCCGATAAAGTTTCCAAATTGTCCAGTGATTCATTTATTGGATTCGTATCACAAATGCAAGCTCGACATCGAGGTCCAGCTCATGTTGTCATCGAGCTCAATTGGAAAGCCTCTGCTGGTTTACTCACAGTGAAATAAAATAATTATAAACTGGGATTAAGAAATCTATCAGATAAAATCAGTATATATTTTTATGCCTTTTTTAAATATCGATTATATGCATTTTTTGTGCCGATTACTCTGTTTTTTTTTGTTCAATTGCCGCATCCATAAAACCGCTTATTGAAAATGAAGGCCACTTCTACTTCCTTTTTGTCCCAGTGCTCGTTTGTAAAATTTGTGGTGTACATAAGGGAACATCTATTTATTATGTAACGCTAAATTCGATATTTTTGAACTCGGTGGTTGGTTCATTGGGATCTGGTGGAATCCATAATGTGCCTTTGTATGATAACTCCAACTTTTTTGTATGGGTCGGAACGCTAGGCTGTATTCCCTATTCCCCTGGCGCGTTACGGAATTTATTGCACCCCTATCTCCTGAAGCGTTACGTTATTTGGGGACGGCACATAATGAAAGTTGAAATCTTAAAATAGTTTTTATGCGCAATGTTGGGAAATTTCGACATTTATACAGCGGGTTGCACTAGGCTTTCCAAAGATCAAATTAAGTACTAATTTTGAAATCATATCACGATGAGATATTGAGCAGATATTTGGCAACTTTTTGAATATCTTATCAATATCATATTAGGATATGACATCAAAATTTGATCGTTTTAAGATATGATTATGATATTCACGTCTACCCGGGTAGTCACAACAACAACATCCAGCACTAGCTGCCCTGGGCTAAGAAAGAGACCCCTTCGGGTGGTTAGGCGGAGGACCTCTCGTTCGCATCATACATCAACTACTGTCTTGTTCGATTTCTTTTTTCCTGAGCGCCGCGCCGCCAGCAGAAGTCGAGCCGGTGTGGTGCAGTGGTGTACCATATTGGAGAAGAAAAGCATCTTGGTCGGTTTGCTGATTGTTAGCCAGATCACGCCGACGTCTGCTGCTAACAAAGTAAAAGGGTCGTTGCTCTTTCACGAATTGTGTGGGGGATAACGATGTCGATGGATGGTGGCTGTTGTAGGGATATACATATGCAACTGAACGATTTTGCTGAATTGGAAATTGCAAATATGAAGTGATTCTGAACAAATGATTTGTGTTTGGGATAACTCGGGAAGGATTCACAAAATCTGTATAGATATTTGATTACACACGGTATTTTTTTACACGGCTCTTTTTTATTTGCTGATAATGATATGATATTTTGTACATGGAGAGACACACGTAGAGTATCTGGCAGTATCAAAATATTCAAATCTATTTCGATCCTGTGGTTGGGATCTTCATCAGGGCTCGATATGAAGTCCTGATGAAGATCCCAACCGCAGGATCGAAACTAGAATAATGAACGCTTTTTTTGTGACTTAAAGCCTAAAGAACACCAAGTTTCCGTAAATCCAGTCAGTCCCCGTATGCAATATAAAGTCTAAACTTTTCGAAGTTGCACCTAGGTACCAGCTACCTAAAAGGATTTGCAGGTTGCAGGGCATGTTGGAAGAAGTGGGAGGTTGGAAAATTGGCATGAGCAAAAGTCGTCAAATCTGGATGCATAACTTGTGTGTATGAATGAAATGTTTGCGCAGCCTCATGCAACCATGTGATGTGAAGTAGTGAGTGTTTGTTTGAGAATCTCCAAGAACTCCCTTGGACATCATATCTAGAATGCTTATGAAACTACCTGAAACATTTCTGATACGCTTTGGCACACCTCTGAAATTCCCCTGAAGCTCACTTGATGCAAAATGTATTTTCAAAAACTTTAGTCCCCATTAAACCCCCTCAAAACCTCTTACAACGCTCCTGAAACCCTTCGGAATCCCCAGTACGCATCTAAATCCCGCTGTAAAGCCTCGGAAACTTCCTAAAATGCCTACAGGAACCCCCTGAAACTCTCATAGATTTCCTCTCCCTCCCAAACCCCCGCACCTAAGACCCTCCCAAATTCCCGGAAGCGTCTCGGAAACTCACTGAAAATACTTTGAAGCTTCCTGAAATACCGCCGAAACCCCCCTGAAACCCCCTCACATTTCATGTACTTTACCTTTGACCCTCTGAAGCCTCCAAAACGCCCATGTAACGCCTCCGAGGTCACCTCAAAATTCTCTGAAACTTCCTGAAATTACACCGAAAACCCGCTCGGACCCCCTGTAACGAACTGGAGACCCTTCGAAACCCTCGAAAACACATCTGTAACGACTTCGGAACTGAAATCATCTAACACTGTCTTAAATGCCACAGAAAACCGCTTGAAACCCCCTCGGACCCCATGTATTGCAGCTGAGACGCTCCGAAACCTTCCAAAACGCCTTTTAAACCCCCTGCAACGTTTCAGAAATTATCACAGGGAGGGGGCCCCACGGAACTTCCTTGAAGCCCTCGGAAACCCCGCATAACTCCCTTCAAATCGCTTAGCCACTCGTCCATCTTAATCCTTGTAATCTATTTGGTTTGGTGTACTAAGGTTATCAGTGTGTTTCAGAAGATTTTAATAGTAGTCTACGGGGGCCTCAAGGGAAGTTGTTGAGGGATTTTCAGGTGCTTCAAGGTCGTGGATAGTTTGGTCGAGTTCCAGTGATTTCAGGAGACTTCAGTAGAAGTCGGGAAGTCAACATCAGTAGTCTCAGGGGGCGTCAAGGCGTAACGAGAACTTTCAAAGGATGTCAGGGTTATTAAGGTGGATTGAATACAGCTTAGGTAAAGGCACCAGACATCCCCTAAAACTTTTTGTTTCACTCATGACTTCAGAAGAGCTTAAGAGAAGTCTACGGCAGTTTCAGGAGGCTTTTCTGAGGGTTATAAATCTTTTTTGTAAATTTCTGGTGGTGAAACAAACCTTTATCGTAATACAGGGAGAGATAACTAGTTACGTTTGACAATTCGATGACCGAAACTTAAGGAAGGGTTTGAATACTCTAAACAGTTATTGACCTTATTGCATGAAAAAACTTTGCATCAGGCTGTAGGCTGTAGACTGTAAAATCGCTAATAAAAATTATTCCATGAAAACACTCCATGGAAAAAAATCTATAAATGATTCTTGCGTTCCTGTAGGTATTCCTTTAACAAGTTCTGCAAGAATTCTTGCATTCTTCCTCCAAAAAATCTTTCAGAATTCATTTTTTCCGTATACTAGTGTAGAATTTCCTCCTTGATAACCTCCAGGGACATTACCAGAAAATCTATTGGAGATTCTTTCAAGATTTATTCAAATTTTCCGGTATTTTCATAGCCAGAGGAATCTCGCTCGATTTCCTAGAATGATTCAAGCAAGAAATCCCCCAAAGATTTCCCTATACAATGTATTCCTGTTCATGCATTTCTTTCAAAATTTCTCCAGAGATTATTTCGAAACTCCTCCAAGAATTTTCCTTGGGCCAGAAGTTTCTCAAGAAATTTCATCTGAAAGTCGTTCAGAAATTCCTCCTGTGATTCCTTTAGAGATTATTTGGGAAATACATTGAAGGGTTGCTACAGAAGTACGTGTATATATTTTTTTCATGTGTTTCTTCATGCATTTCTGGTCATTTCCCCCTAGGAATATTATCAGAAATCTTCTAGAAATTTCTCTGAGGGTTCGTCAATTGGAGGAGAACGTGCCATTGGAGCCGACCAACTGATATCTGAAGGGTTCGCCAAGGCTTTTTTTTCAAAGATTTCTTCAAAAGATGCTATTCCAGGAAAAAGATTAAATCTCTCTAGGGGTTTCCATCTTAAATGGATATTTTTGGAACTCTTTCAGAATTATTGTTTCAATTTCTCTTGAGTTTCTTTCTGGACTTATTTCCTCAGGCAATTATTGAGAACATTCTATAAAATTCCCAAGAGATTCTGAAAAATCAACCAGAGTTTTCTCCAAAAGTTCATCTAGGTATTCATCCAGGAATCGCTTAGAGTTTTATCAGACTTTACTTCAGGGATTCTTTCATATCTTTTTCCCGGTGATGCTTCAAAAATTTCTTCAAAAATTCTCTCAGCAATTCCTGCAGATATTACTCCAGATTCTATTGCTTGGCATTTTTCAAACATTTTTTTAACAATTCTTGCTATGCATATCTACAGAGGGTTCACCTGTTGTTCCAGGTATTCTTTCGAAGATCCTTTAAAAATATTTTTTTTCAGAAATTTTATTAAAAATTTTCAAAATGTATTTGCTAAGATGTTTTTTTTTGTTTCTGAAGGATTTTCTTCAGAAAATTCTCTTCCAGGATTTTTTCTTCGTGGATTTTTATGTAACTATCACTGAAGAAGTCTTGTAAGAAATTATTCTATGAATCCCTTCAGAGATATCTCCAGGAGTTCTTCTAAGGATTTCTTCCGAAATTTTATGTATTTACACAAGAATATCAACAAATTGAAGTTTCTGCAGAAATGTTGGCAGACAACTTTAAGAGACTCTTTCAAAAAATTTTCTACGGATATCTGCAAAAATTATTTTAGAAATATCTTCAGTAATTTTTCCTCGAAACTACTTTTAGAGTTTTTCAAGAAATTTCTAACGATTGTTTCCTTTGGGATTTAAATTCAGCTAATTTTTTCAGGAACCGCTCCAGAGTAATTTCAAGAATATCTTTTTGGAATCTCCAAAGTTATAGCAAGGATTTTTTTTCAAGAAGGTTTTCCTTCAGACATTCATCCAGAGATTCTTTTAGAATTTCCTTCAAAGATTCGTCAAGCATTCTGCCAGGCGTTTTTGTTCAATTTCTGGAAACAAATCTGAAAAAAAAACCTTGAGAAATATCTGAAACAATTGTTACATGAATCTTTGAAGGAACCCCAGGGGACGTTTCTTTAAAAAATGAGCAGGAATTTCCGAAACATAGCAGGAAATTTTCATGGAATTCTTGGAGGAACACTCAGAAAAATTTCTGTTGGAATTTCTGTAGGATTTTTTTAAAGATTTTTTTTAGAATTTCTGTAAAACTCCATGAAAGATTTTTTGAAGAAATCCCTTAAAGTCTCTGAAGTTATTTTTGAAAGATACCCTGACGGACTATCAGAAGAAATCCGAGCGGCAGTTTGAAGGATTTCTAAAAGAAATCTTTAGTAAAGTTTCTGTTAAACACTGGAAGTAGTTTCGAATGAATCTCTAGAGAAATATTAAAAAAAAAACCTGGGGAGCTCTTGGAGAAATCTCAGCAGGAACTTTTGAAAAACTTCCTGGAGAAATACCTGTGGAAAATCCTTGGAACAGCCTCGGGCGGAATTCCTAAGTATAAAAGTTTGTTAAGAAACCTTGAATAAAATTCTTGAAGAAATCCTTCAATAAAATTAGAACATGTGGAAGGTTTTCTAAAGACATCCGTAAAGAAATTTCTGAAAGAATTCCAAAATTTTGAATTTCTAAAAGAATCGCTGTTAGCATTTTTAAAAGTATTTCTCAAGATTTTTTTTTGACTATCTTTCTGAAGCAATTTCTGTAGGAATGGGGGTCGTCCATAAATGACGTAGCTTTTTGGGGAGGAGGGGGTGTTTGTTATTTTGTGACGAAGTGTGACGATAGGGGGGTAGGGGTTTATGATATGCTACGTAGTTTTCTACTAAGCCTATTGAAAAAAAAAATCGTAATTAATATAATTATTACTTACATTGAGTACCATTTTTCAGTAAATCAAAGAAAAAATATATTGCATGATTTTTTTTCCCATTCACATTAATGTAAATAACGAATAATAATCATAAATGCTAACTTCTTTTCATACGACATGCAGCTATCAGACGCAACAACTTTATCTGAGAAAATGGTTTTGGAATCCTGCGTAAAGAATAATGTTTTGTGTATACAAACAAATTTCAATAGTTTGCTACTTGCTATAGGGCACTGCACACCGCTAAGGTTGCATAGGAAAAAACTGTTGGCATTATGGCATTATTTGAGGAGTTCCTTATATAGTTTCTACAGGACTTCCTCGAAGAATTCCTCCAACAATTTCTTAAGGAGCTCCTCTAGCACCTTTGTAAGGAATTTCTCATGGTGTTCTTTATAAGTTTCCCCAACAGAAAGAGGATAACATTTCCATACGAATTCCCACTGGAAATTCCCGAAAAAAAAACTTCTGAAAACATTCCAAAAGAATTAGGAGGAATCTCAGAAGGAATGCCTGAAGGAACTTCCAGAATAATTTTATAAAGAACTCTTGGAGGAATCTTGAACAGAAATCATAGAGAAACAGAGTCTTTGAAGGAACTCCGGGTTCAATTTCTGTAGAAAACACGGAAGACATTTCTGAAGGAATGCCGGAAATAACTTTTGTGGAATCCCGGAAGATATCCAGATATAACTCCTGGTGAAATCTAGGAAGGTACTATGGGAGGAATGCCACTAAAGTTCAGCTTATTGGACACTGTGGCATAATTTTCTCAACAGGGGAGGAAGAAAAAAAAATGGGAGGAATCCGTAAAGGGATTCCTCGCGGAATTCTAAGAGATCCTGGAGGAATCCGGAAAAAGTTCCCGGAGGAGTCTAGGGAAAAAAATCCTGGGTAAATGGATAAAGGAATCCCAGAAGAACCCAGGAAGGAGTTCCTGAAGGAATCCGAAAAAAAATACTGGAGGAATCCCAGAACCAACACCTGGAGGGGTTTTGCAGAATGCCGGAGGGGTTTCTTGCTGAGGTCTCGGAATGAATATCTGAGAGAATTCCTGAAGGAAACCAAGAAGGAACTTCTGGAGGAATACCGATAGAACTTTGTTAGGAAACCCTGACAGAAGTTCTGATGGTGATGGAAGCTCAAAAGAAATTTCGGTTAGAATCCCTGAAGAGATGTCCGAAGAAACTGTTGGTGGAATAGAGGAGAAGACAATTTTGAAAGATCTCCTGAAGGAAACCATGGATAAACTGAGAAAAAAATACTTAAAAAAAACTCCCGGAGAAATCTCAGAAGGAACTTTTGGTGGAATCTAAGAAGAAACTTCGGAAGGAATTCTTGGAGGGATCTCTGAAGGAATTGCTGGAGGAATTGGAAAGGAAGGAATTCTCAAAAAATGGGAATCCCAAAGGAAGCTCCTTGAGGAATTCCAGAACCAACTGCCAAAAGAATTTTAGAAGAAACTCCTGCTGGATCCCTCAAGGAGACATGGTGCAGTTAATTCAAACGAAACCAATTTGATACTTCTAACAGATTACAGTTTACAGATTGCAATACAGATTAACTATATTGGGAGCTTCAACTTCCTGCTCTTCGGCATCAAGCAGAATGATGGGTCGGGTGGTTTATTGAATCATTAGCTTTGCTGATAATTTCCACTGGTTGCACCTATGGTCTTGATGCCGGCGATCTGAACGTGGCAGTCGTCAATGTTTTCTTGCTTTTGTTGTTTTTTCATAATATTCGTTAAACATACAAGTTAAAATTGAAATCCGAACTAAGTTTAGATTTTTTTGTGCTTCATGACATGAAAATTTTGTTTAGTGGGGAGGGGGAGGTGTTTAACAAGCTACGTCAATTATAGGGGGGGGGGGGGGTATCCGAATTTGTGACGAAATGCTGCGAGGGGGAAGGGGGTGAATTTCCAAAAGAAATACCTGTACGAATTTCTGACCGAATCTCTGGAAGATTTTTCGAAGAAACCACTGTAAGAGTTTATGAAACAATCTTTTAAATGTTTTCTGAATCCCTGTAGAACTTTCTGATGTAATCCCTGGCGGAATATCAGGAGGCACCCATGGAAATTTAAATAAAAGAATTCCTAGATAAATTTCTGGCGATATTCTCAAGAGAATATCTGGAGTAAACCTTCTGGTAAAATCCATGGAATAATTTTAAAAGCATTTCATAGAAAATTTCTTGAACGAATCCTTGGACAAATGTATGGACGTTTCTTATAAAAACGCACACAGCCCTGTGTTTGAGCACGAATTCCTACCATTTTCGATCATTTTTCATACAAAATTCCTATAAATGTTTTAATCTGCCAAACAACGGCTGTTTAAAAAAAAAAACAGTCATTACGCACTTCAACAATTCAATCCACCTACCCGGAGGAAGTGTTATCCACCAGTCAGCATCCTTTTCATCGCGTCAACGACAAAGCAAAAGTGTGATCTGTATGTCACACCCCTCTCATCATGTTAGATTTCCCGCCCGACCATCATCGCAGGGACCATCAACGACCGATACTGCATGACGGGCGAAGTAATTGAGAATCAATTTTTACCCTGAAGGGTCAGCGACAGCGACCGAATATGACGACGACTCACTGTTTTTCACATCGCGTGATATGTGCCTTCCACCCAAAATTCACATCCCGAACCGGTCGGTCATCACACGAAACATACCAACAACAGATGGCCGACTTTCCCTTACGGGGATGTTTCGCCCGGATGAATGAATGAATGGACTCACGCGAGTCATCGGGAGCTTCTACGTACGATCCCCCAGAGGAGATAGTGGGAGCAAGACGCGCTCGAGTACGATATGGATTAGTCCGGAGGATGATGAGTGCCTGTGCCAGTCTGGATTCGAGTTGGCCCCGGGCACATTCTGACGTATTTCACAGCTGAAAGCTGTTGATGACGGAAATGAAATACTCAATCATCATCGTTCTGGATCGGGGGGTGGGAGGTGAATGAATGGGAACCGGTGCAATTCACCAGAGCATAATCAACAGCCGGAGCGTATTTTTCTTCGCTTTGGTCTCTGCTGGTTCCCCGGAGAAGCAGGAGCATCGCTTATGATGGGAATTTCGGACACGTAGAACCCATTTGTGCTCGACGACGAGATGATTTGGTTCGGTCTTTGTGTTTCGTGTTCAGGCTGGCGTGTTTATGCTTCAGTTTGTCCGGGGCGTATACGTTTAGAAGGATCATGCAAGAAGACAATTAAATTCGCTTTATCTGGTTATGAATCGCCTTATCTGCCGGAGAGATGACCTGGTCTCGGAACTTGTTTTGCTGATTTTGTTCCGTGCGGATGTCGAACCGGACCGGAGCAGCGTATGTGCGGAAGAGACATGAACAACGTGCTGCACACAGTCAGTCAGTCAGTCAGTGATGGTCTGCTGCTTATGACATTTCAATTATGGGCGACCAGCAAGATGGAATCTTAATTAAGACACACAAGAACAGAATGCTGGAATTTGGTGCTGCGTATTTCCGAGAAGAGGAATTAGATTTGTGATAAATCGCTATTGGGAAAGTAGGTCATCGATGAGAAGCAGGCATGTAGGGAGTGATTATTTGCTATTCCAATTATCAGTGGCGGAGTATCGTCCTATGCAGGCCCGTGCACAGACGTGGCGCCAAGGGAGGGATTTTTCCCAATTTCGGTAAAAGGCGGAGGGGCGCATAGTGTATGAAGCGTTGGTAATGGGGGGTGGTTCTCCACTGATACACACCAGGTTTCACTGGCGTTAGCAGCACAGATTGCACGTTAGAGTTGAAAATTCGGATTTTGGTGCGTCGACTAATCTGGTTGTTTTTCCATACATTTCTTAAACTCGCAAAAGCAGCTCTCGCCTTCTTGATCCATGCACCTATGTCGATCTTGGGGCCATCATCGGCCGCCATTTGGCTACCAAGATATTGGAAGCTTTCAACATTCTTTAAACATCTACCGTAAAGCTGGAAGGGTTGAACGTGTTTACATCCAACGATTTGGTCTTGTTGACGTTGATGGTAAGACCTGCCACTGTGGAGCGATTGACAAGATCATCGAGCTTGCTCTGCATATCAGAGCGCCGTTGAGCTAGGAGAGCAACTTCATCAGCCAGCTTGGAGTCATTTAGGTGCCCCATGGTAATGGGCTGCCACAGCAATCCACGATTTGGTTCACGGTCTATCGCACCTACCAGGATCTCGTCGATAACGATGAGGAACAGTAGCGGTGATAGTATACATCTTTGCCTCACTCCAGCAACGATCCGGATGGGATCGGACAAAACATCGTCGTGCAGTACTCTGCTCGAAAATGCCCTGTACTGTGCTTCAATGAGGCCGATGATTTTCTCAGGGAGATCCTTGCGCCTGAGGGCTTCCCACATGTTTCCATGATTGAGACGGTCGAAATCTCTTTCGAAATCAATGAACACCAGGTAAAGAGACTCTTGGAATTCATTGATTTGCTCCAGGATGATACGGAGCGTGACAATATGGTCCGCACAGGATCGTCCGGCACGGAATCCTGCTTGCTGCCGTCGGAGAGTTGCGTCAATCTTCTCCTGTATCCGGTTAAGGATCACTTTGCAGAGGACTTTGAGATCGATACACAGTAACATGATGCCCCGCCAATTATCGCATACAGTCAGGTCATCCTTTTTGGGTACCTTTACAGTCCAGTCAGCCGGAAATGTCGAGGTTTCCCACATGTTGCAGAATAATTGATGCAGTAGTTTTGCGGATACTACGGGGTCAGCTTTGAGCATCTCAACTAATATGCGATCGACCCCTGGGGCCCTGTTCGATTTCATGCTACGGATGGCTCTTCCTATCTCCTGCACTAATGTAGCTTCGGTATTGACACGGGTAATGCGTCGAACTTTTGGCGGATCATGCTGAGGTGTTGATGGCGTGGCCGACACTTGAAAAAGGCTTCCAAAGTGCTCGAACCAGCGTTTCAAAAATTGAAACTTAAGATGCATACATTTGGCCAAGTGTTCGCAAACAAGCTTCAAGCTCGTTTAGTGCCCCTTAGACTCAATCAATTAGATTGTGTTGTTGTTGGTTAGAAGTTGAAAAGTATAGAATAAAAAAATCTGCGACTAAATATTCATTTACTGTTAAATGGCGTTTAACGTCCATGAATTAACACCTAACAGAAGACGAAAAAATGATTGACTTGGTTCATATTCAGTGATGACACAGCAAAGCACTCATATCTTCCATCAAAAGCAAGTTCGCCCAAGTCAACGTCACCGATCTCTCATCGTTGTCGTCGTCGTCGGTCTTTGGTCTACTTGACAAATTTTGTTCCGGCATCCTGCCGCAATTACTGCATCCTCCTCGTTCTCTTCTTTCCTCCGTCGTCGTCATCGTCGTCGCATAATCACTCATCAAGACGCCCAAGATAGGCCTTCCTAAGTGGCGGCAGATTCTCATCTCACCGGCCGGCCGGCGCTCTCCAGAGGCAATACATCTCCGGGCGATGACAGCATCTCGCAAAACAACGATATCATTTCCCCCCGAAAAGCACATCCTGCAGAAGCAGCAGCAGCCTCAGCATTTTAGAAGTGCCTCCATTGTGTATGCGAGGCACATACATTGCCGAAAACTCGCTGTGCATGATCTGAAAGCAATATACCTACCGCCGAGCGGTGATCTGGAAAGGACTGCTTCCACAGAGTCAGAGGACACAGCTACAACACAAAACGTTTGCCCACTAAATATGTAGCCTCCTCCGCCGCCGACTCTCACATCCATATGTAGGCATGAGGGCTCCGGATGACGACGAAATGAGCAAAACCGAACATAAACACCCCTTTGAGCGCCAGATTCCATTGTTTTTCTTGCACTAGACCACCATCCGTGATTCCGGAGAGGGCACTTCCCTAATAGGAAGAAATGCCAAAATATTGAATACCATCCTTACTGTGACAAAACTTGATATTTAGTTGTTTTATATGTTTTGACAGGACCCCGGCGTGGATATTTAGTATGACCATACTGAGGGTGACGGTTTTGATTCCGAGTCGGTCCAGGAACTTTGTGTAATGAAAATTTCCTAGACTTCCTAGGTATAGAGCACCTTCGAGACTGGGGAGACTTGATCCCTTTTTCTTAATTTGCCTGTAACATTAAGAAAAAACACAAAACTAGATCCATTTTTCGTATAGAATGGCAGGTAAACATCTATTGCAAGCTTATACACAACAGAAGGACTTTAAATTATTGTTAAAGCTTTCAAAACTGTGTTTTTATGGAGGCATGTCTAATGATGTATTGGGTCACAATTGGTCCCCTTTTGAGCACATGTTTAATTTAAAGGGAAAATAACTCCAGAAGCTTCCTGTTCATTTTCTTTTCAAGTTTTCTTACATTTTTGATGAATATGGTGTATTTGAAATTATAAGATTTCCTTAAATTGTTAAGAATATGCCGTATTTTGAAAATGGGGAGACTTGATCTCCCAGAAGAACTGAAAACAAACCATCAGCCATTAAAAAATAATTCAATACACAATTAAATTCAATTGTAGCCAAAACATTGTCGTCTGTCCAGATGTTGTTTTGGAAAAAAATATGCTAGAAGAAAACTGTTTTTGATTCCGAGAAAATATGGAGGGAACAAGTCTCCCCAGGGATCATGTCTCCTCAGTCTCCCCTATACATATGCAAAATGGTAATTGGTAGAGGAATCACTCAGTTAATAACTGTGCAAGCGCTCATAGATCATGAAGCTTAGAAGCAAACTTTGTTCCTGTGAGCACGTTACGTTAAGAAGAAGAATAAGAAGAAGAAGAAGAAGAAGAAGAAGGTGAATTGTGAGAGAATTTTCAAAAAATAAGTAATTGAGTTTGGCTTGGTTCGTCGTTGCATCGCGTCGTCGTTCTGTGTGTGTGTGCTTTTAGAGGAAAAAACTAGTTTTCGTGCGAGTCGGTCGTGTGATGCCAGCAGCGGATGACATTTCAGTTTGGCTTGGTTCGTCGTTGCATCGCGTCGTCGTCCGGTGTGCGTGCTCGTCTTCGTACGGGGCGGTTAAGTGTGTTTTTGGAGGCAAAATGGAAGTGCCGCTTTTTTCATTCGGATCGGCCGCGTCGTCGTCGACAATTTGAATGTGCACATCGTCGTACCCGTGTGTTGTTGTAGCGGTTCAGTGTGATTTCGAGGCCAGTTTGTGGAAGATGCTGCAGCACATATGTACGTACTGGACACTTCGAAGGATGTTTATTGGTGAGCTCGTTCCATTTTATCACAATAATTAATGCTATAGGATGTATAAAATTCTGCACTGGGTTTTGTGTATTTATCTAACAAATCTAGACCAACATTTGAAAAGGGCGGAAGAGCCAAAATGTAAACAAATCACTTTTCAGCATAATTTGATGAAACAACTCATAAACATATGATTTTTCCTGACGTTACCTCAAAAATAAGTTTCCATTTCTAGAAAACAATAAATTAAATAAAGGCGGATTTCCACATTTGATTTTGATCACTTCATTTGGTTGTTCCGCCAATGATCTTGCGCCTTCGAAAAAAGCACAAAAATGCACAAAATTGTTAACACTGTTGAATAAACAGTCGAGAACAGCATCTCGCCATTCATATTTATCAAATTTACACAAAACTTTTACTCCCACTTTTGATTAAAGTCGCCCCAAACTACTTACACCGTTATTGAAAAGTCTTCGTCATTACGTCGTGCTTCGTCGCCCATCAAAATGTCTGAGTGGAAATCCGCCGTGCACTTATTGCTCTTGTTGCGCACGGATGGTTCTTACGCCCAAGATCAAATCGTGCGTTTTTCATCGTAAAATTCAATAAAGTCGCTGACTGACTGCAATAAGTGGCGATAATATGGCTTCAATGTCTTCAATTTTAGCAAAGGGTGGAGGAGGCCTTGTGTATAGAGTATCGGCAATGGGAGGAGTTTAACCCCCAAAACCCCTCCCTTGTGCACGGGCTTGTTGGGAACATAATATGCAGCCTGCGCTTCCCCATCGGTACTGTAGCTATATATATTTTTTTTTCAACGCGCATTATAGACAATGGCAGGGACAACTCCCTCCTTTGCTGTACGATACTAGATAAACTATAAAGAGTTGTTGTTGATAGATAAGAGCTAGAATATAGATTTCAATCGGAATCTGATTTCCATTGTATTTTACTAATTGTTTATTTACCACTCATCGTAGGCAACTTCAAGAGAAAATTTCCTTCCTCCTCCATTGTCCAATGTCAGATAAACTTCAATTAGTTACTTTTAGTTAAGAAAGCTTCAAAATCAATTTATTGCAGTGGATTAGGCTCACAATCTATTGCATTCCACTAACTTCGATACAAAATTTCTTCGGGCGTAACAACAAAAGCGATCGATTCTAGGTAATATTGACCAGGCGTAATTCCAGTGCTGGCGACCAAGCGGCGTAGCATGTCGGGCGTAATGACCAATGAGTTTTTATTTGGGCGTAATTTTCATTTCATCCATTTTCTTCAAGGAAAAATGCTTGTTTGTACTTTTTGACATAAAATCACCAAGAGGATAGTGTTTTCTTCTAAAACAACGAAAAAGATTGAGTGCACACGCACAAAGTGTTAAATAGGAATTAGTTTTAGATTGTGAAACTTTGCAAGCGTTTTTCTCGATTCTAACATTTTGGATATCCGCCCTTTTCACATGTTGGTCTAGAAATATTGAAAAGTTCGTCACGTCATGTGTCGGCGCTAGTTCCAAATGCACATTTAGTTGGTAATAAATATTTTTCTTTCATTTTTTGCATGTACACAAAAATTTGAATGGTTCGTCATCTTCGGTGTCGACATTTGTAATATTTTAGCCCAAATGAATAAATGTTTTGACTCAAACAAACGTTGCATGAATTTCTGGAAAAAAAGAGAAGGTCGGTAGAAGATAGACGGCGAACCATGCGGTAAGATCTTTCTGATTTATTTATCCCGTGTTATTTTGTTAATACTTGTGAATCGATCGCGTTCAGCATTGTCTCGCGCGGAAACGCAAACTACAGATGCGTCGGTGTTTAGCATTGTGTTCTCCTTAGTTGCGAATGAATAAATTATGTAGGGTGAGTTTTGAGGCACAATAGATCGCGTTCGTCGTCCAATGTTTAGAAGGGTATTTCTTCGCGAGCACATTATTAATCGCGAATCAAAACATTACATTCGTTTACCACGTCGAAATCCTCAACACATCTCCATTTCCCCTGTCCAAACTCCTAGTGATTTCTCGTAGTAACGCAGAGAATTCCTCGGTTATTGGCCTAAGCGAGAATCACGTCATCATTTCCTTCTCTATCCTCAATTGACCTGCATTCGGACGCGGCCGGCGCTGGTATTGCTTATTGAAAAGTATTGGGATTGCAGCATTTACACAATGAAGAGAAAGCTAATCCCAAGCATCATCCGTTGGTTCTTTGTGTAAATGCAGTTGTCCTTGCAATAACAGAGGAGCAACCGCGGGCGGTCAATCATGCTCATGCTCATGCTCATGCTCAATTTTCAAAAAATAAGTAATTTCACAATGACTGAAGTTCATAGGCACAATTTGTGTTGAAAAATGGATGAACTGAGTGGAAAAATTGCTAATCTAAGGAATTACGAGGAAGAACGTGGGGTGAGGTGGGCGTTTGGTTTAGGTTGGCTTTCTTCTTCACAGAATCGTTATCTATTCTGTGGAGGAGATGGTTAACGCACCCTGTCCACTGCACTTAGGGAGACGTGGGTTCAAATCCCAGCAGAATGTGAATTATTTTGCAATTTTTTGTTGAATTTATTCATTTATTAACACAAATTGTGCATATGAACTTCAGCCATTACGTATGTCTAACATTGTAACTAGCTAGCTCACGGCATCGAGGATAGGAGTCTACAGGGTAATTTATGGACATTTGCTATCACACCCATACGCAAGATCTGCTCACAGAGGACACCAATACGAAGCGCTGGCAAACCAGATGCTGAAAGGGGGGGGGGCATCTAAACACAAAATTGATCCTCGAAGGAACGAGGATTAAGTAGCTCCTTTTTGAACCCGGGCCTAATAACTCTGGGATACTATCTTCAATAATGAGCTACACTGAAGTTACCTTTTACAAATCAAGCCTAATTTTACCAAACACCATAAGTAACATATGTGAACAAAAAAGGGAATTTCACATGAGGCGCTGAATTTCGTTAAGGACTACTTGTATCACCCACCTTTGAGTAAGATTTGTGAAAAAATACCCGGATTTTTCACGTTTCTAAAATGCTCAATATATGGGTTGCTATGGGTGTTGCACTACGATCTATTAGATTAAGTAACTAAGTTAATATCTACACACAAAACATTTATTTAAAGACTTAACTGTTATACACAATCACAAACTAAACATCCCTAAATTAAATTGTACAAAACACACACTACATCAATGTTGCTGAACACTGATGAAACATGCGAAGGGCGATGAATATTGCTTCGCCTTGTACATGTGAACTGCGAGTGAACAGGTTTGCCAATGCTTGAGCTTTGTTCGTCATCAACAAAGCGTCGTCGTCGCTCGTTACGACTGGAAAAAAAAAACTTCATCGCCCGAAGACATGATTGCTTCGATGCATCATGCGTGCTCTTCGCGAAGATCAGAAAACCATTCGCACGAGCAGCTTCGTGAACGGCACCCGCTGCACGGCATTCTAGCTAACATGGTACCCTGGTACCTGCTAAATAAGAATGGTCATATTTTTGCCATTTTATCGCCGATTCTAGCAATCTTGGGCTAATTCGATTCAAAAGATCACCTTCTACTGAGTGGGGGAGCCGGAGCGGTCACCGAGGATTGCGGAAAATCCGGATTTCGGCGTAGAATTTTAATGCCTGATGCCAGGTCTTTCCCAACCAGATTAGCAGCAACGAAACTGTCAGAATGCACTCGCAGCGAAGAGGACGATTGAAGAAGTGAGCACCATGAACGAATGGAAGTCGCATGTGGTCTGCACAAATGATCAACTTACTTCCTCGTTCACTGCTCCCATTGACTTGCTAGAGTGTTCTTCGCGAAGCATAAATGAAAAAACGAATGCTTGTGAATAATGGATCGCGAAGATGCAAAAATGAATGCTCGCGAGGAAGATCCAACGCAACATTGCACTACATATTGATAACACAATCAAACGAAAGCACGATCCCTTATGTATTAAAACGAAAACACGATAGCGGCAGTCAGTTAGCAAAACAAAATTATAAAGTGCACTTATATCTACTACCGAATAAATCAAGTCGCGAATAAAGTGTAGTTTATATCTCTTACTTGGAGTGTATTACTTGGTGAAGGAAGTGGACATTTGGAACGGGAGCAAGGACAGGATTTGTCAGTTAGTGAAAGTGTACTTGGTTGGAAGAATTCTGGACTGGAAAAGAAACTCGCGCATACCAAAAGGACAGTGAATCTACCGTTGGTCCAATTAGTGAAACCCTGGGTCAATTTCTCTCAACCCACGAATCAAGGAAGAACAATGGGAACAGCGAACTTCCCCTTCGATTTTCTCCGTTCGTGGATTTTGTTAGATACGGTGTTTGGTAAAGTTACGCTTGAAATTTACTTGTGACGTCACTCCATGGGGTACAAGCATGTATACTGGGGCTACAGACAATTGTCGTGGTCGTAATTTTCGGCGGTTTTGTCACCCGTGACGTGTGGTTTGGCTATGGTTGACCGACTCGACCGGAATTTGTTGAAGGTGGCGGGTTCAACTTTTTGTTGTACTGGAACATCCGAGCGGTCTACGGAAGATGGCTTGTAGAGGTAGCACGAGTTTTTTTTGTTTGGTAAATTTTTCCCCTCGAGGAATTGCAGAAGGAAACCCAAGGGGATTTTCTGAAGAATCCAGACAAAGGTAGTCGAGAAAGTCTGGAAGAAAGCTCTGAATATTTTTTAAATGGATCCCAGAAGAAAGTACTGAACAAATCTCCAGAAGAACTTCTGTGGATACCTTTACATAAATTATTAGAATAATGTACAATGTCGAATTGGCCTAGAAGATAAAAATCCCAGAAACAGTGTGTGAAGCAATGCCTGAAAGAATTTCCAAAGCAAATCCTGCAGATTTAAGAGTAATTATTGATGGAATCGCTAAAACAATTTCTGAGGGAAAATATATTTTTGAAGGGATTTCTATTCAATTCAATTCAATTTGCTTTATTTTAGAGACTTTCAGCCTTGGGTTCACCTTGTGAAGGGATTTCTGAAAAAAAAAAATACCTGAAAGAACTCAAAAACCCCAGGGAGATATTCCTATAAGGATTTCTTGAAAGTAAAAAGTCCTGGAGAAATTTTTGAAGACATTTCTGAGAGAGTTTCATGTCACCGAAACAATATCTGAATGACAAATCCCTAGAATTTATGAAGCAATCCCACAAAAGATTTTGGAGGAACTTCTACAAGAATGTCTTGATAATTTGATAAACGGTTATGCTCGTTTTTTATGCTTTTATGTTTGATCACCCTGTTGTACATGTTGTGCCCTCTGTGAGTGAGTACAACGACAACAGGGATGTCCGGTCTTTTGCCCGAGCTTAAACTGCTGGAACTGTCTGTCACTTGATTAGGTGTGAAGGTGGAATACTCACTCACTCGTGTTTTGCATCCAGTAAGTGTGTTCGTTCCTAGTACTGTATAAAGGAAAAATGGAAGAAATGCCCGGATAAAAACTAACCATAGGGTGTTTGGTGAAAAGCATTCCTGCACCATACAGTGTACCAGATACAATAATGTATATTGTAATGAAATGGTTCGCTAAAAGCTTTGCACGTTGTAGCTACTATACATTTGCATTTGATTTTTATGTAACAATAGATTATACTGTTTTTCTTACGTTTGAACCATTCACTTTTCCGAAATATTATTTTTCAGTGCATTTTTAATTATTTATTCAGTTTTAGATTTTTTCCGTGTTTTTTTTTCTTGATGTTTGTGACTTTTTTGATGCAAAGGAAAGGAAAGAAAAAAATGTATAAGTTGAAACATCAATTTTAACTCAATAAAATGTTTAAATAAGTAGTAAACTAGATGTGTTAAGAACTGCAGATCCAAGAGATATGGCGGGCTAGGTATGTAGAGTGCGATGAGAGGAATACGATTGACAAACTTTATCTTTGACGTAGAGCCATCTTCATCTTCAATGTATGGACTGGACTGAACACTGAAAGAACTTCTAATTTAGGTTCGTCTGTGGGTTCGCTTTTTAACCTAACTTATACTTGAATAGAACTTGACAGTTTTCTCATGAGTTGTTTTGTATTTCCCCGTGTATTTCAAACTTTAGTCAAACTGGAGCCTCAATATTGCAATAACGGTTAAGTCCGCTATAATGATACTTATGTACCTCGTCACCCACTTCATGCAACTATTTACATTAGTGGTCTAATAATACTTAGCGCGCTCGGCATTGTTCCATCATGCCGCTCAAAGATATAGACGTGCGCGATCCAATATATGAAGGGTTATCCAAAACGCCCTGGAGAATTCCCAAAGCGCATTCTTATAATGCTTGTAAGCCTAATACTTATGACACACATGTGATAAAAGAATCACTGTACAATTGCGCTTGAAATGAGTGCCATGCTGAAAATTCTCTTAGTTCAAGTCAGTCTTGTTAGAATTTTCTTGACACTGCGTACCGTTGTACAGGAATCACACTCGTATCTTATGTCTGTCCGGGGTATAAGATGCCATTAGCAGGAGGAAAATGACAAGATAATATAACATTACATCTAGCATTATATGGTTTATGTAATGTAAAACAATATCACATAACAACCAATGCCATTTAATTAAATGTATAACCAGTAGTTAAATTACAATTAAAAACAATTAAAAACAATATATTTTATTGTTTGAAACCATACGTGTATCATACAATGTATGGTATATTAAAACCCACGTATCAGTATTTAGAACAATTCATTTACAATATAATGTATGGTTTTGCAAAAGTATGTATATGGACTTGTGGTAAAGCCAGCAGGTAAACATTGGAAACGAACGATTTACAACATACCATTTCAGTTGGTTATACGAAAACAATGTACGTGTTTAAATTTCGAAAATTTAAAACAAATTTCAAGTGCAATCTCTCAAAACGGTGTTGATTGCTAGATAATAAGCAATTTTCAATCTCCAGCTTTGTTTTGGACTCATATTCTTACAAAAAAACTTTGTTCAGCTCATCAGTGTTTTTACCCAAAAATTAAAAATTATTTTTATTTGATTGTTGTATGATAATTGGGTTTTTAAATTAAGAAAAATGTATTGATTTTTTGATTTTATACAAAAGAGCATCTTTTTCTGAACCACCATGATTTTTTCAGATTTTTAGAACTTCATTTTGGTACCTTAAATCGCTTTCGAAGATATGTTTTAAAATCACCTTTTGACAGCCGGCCAACTGCTTGACAGGTCCGCCCAGTACAAAATGCGACGAGGGGTGATTCGACAAATCGCTCCCATACAAACTTCAAACTGAGCATGAGCATAGATGACCGTACTATTCGTAGTTGCTACTCCGTGATTGACCAGAACAATCGAAGTTGCACAAGGAACCAACAGACGGAGCTTGGGAGTAGCTTACCGTCCTCAATGTGCATCTTCGAGAATTCCAAACTTTATTAGGTCAATAACGGCGCCGGCCACGTCCTTACGGTCATCGAGGAAGGAAAGGAATGTTATTATGACGTGCGTTGCTTACTAAAGACCGAGATCACCTCTGCGTCTCCACGTCTGTCATGGGAAGGACTTTTTGTTAGTGGGGAGGGGAAAGGGCGCATGATTTGAGTTCACTTTGGTAAGTGGAGTGATTCACGCAACCCTATTAATATCAAACCACTTATTTTCATTTGGACTAAAACAAAACACATGCCGACATCGAAGATGACGAACCATTCAGATAGTTTTCGAAGTGCGAAAATTAACGAAAGCGAAAATAAAGTGATTTGAACCAACGTGGCTTTGGAACTTGGGCCGACACTTGACGTGACGAACATTTCAATGTCTGTTGACTAAAATCGCAAAAAATGTTGTTTGTTGCATTTATCGTATCATAAATCGCCCCGTACGAAGATGAGCAGTCAAATAGACGACGACGACGACCGAATGAAAACGCGGCCTGTAAACTTTGCCTCCAAAAACTCACTCTCGCAAAAATCTAGCAAAGCGAGCGCGCGAAACTTTGCTGCTGCCGAACTACCGCACACTACTCGCTCCCATACAAACTTCAAACTGATTTTTAAATAGGTTCCTGGGCACCAAAATTCATGAAAATTTGGATTTCGGCTCAGTTTTGCATGCAGATTCTGAATATGGAATTATCTCAACCAGTCTTGTAAACATTCGACACTTTCCACTACCTTCATTTCGTTTCCGAAGTCGGGTGTCAGCTTGCTTTGTTACGTTCGTGCGCTACCGTTACCTCTACACACAACACGAGCGGTAACACGAAGTTCAATAAACATAAGAAAGCGTCAAATCAATATCGTCTGACACGATGACATTCGTCTAACTCTAGCTGTTCGCATAGATTTACAGCCAATTCCGATTATGAATGTTAGTATTATTTTATTCTTGCTTGTTGCATTGAATACGACACACATTTGGTAAACACAGCTCTTATTAAGGAAGAAGACAGGAATAACAAAAGCCGAACCGTCTCCCGAAGACGCTATCGTGGTGAAGTGCATTCGTTTGACATTTTTGTTTCGTACAGTAGTTTGATTGCTTGTGTGGCGAATGTCGGAGACAAAGGAGGCCGAATATCGACGAAAAAATTCAAATTACTGTGATCTATAACAAGACTGATCTCAACGCCACTAAAGAAGCCAATTATCGATAATCTTTTTTTATTTCATTTTTTATTGTTTTTCGATAATTTTCATTTCAATCCATATTTTACAAATTCACAGTAAATTAATAAATAAATTATGTAAAAAATGCATTTATTTATGATAGGATATTTTTTTAAATGACTTTTTGTTGCAATAAGGGTTTTAATTATTCCATTTCACGATTCAAACATTTTACGATTTGTCTGGATGTGTATTATAACTCGGTCAATGACTTCATTCAAACATCGCCTCCAATCAACACATTGAATACAAACAATTAACAAAAGTTATCCCAGTGTTATTCTGAAACAATCCCTGGAAGAATCCATTTGAATATCCTGGAGGAATTCCTGAAAAATTTCCGGGAGAGATCTCTGAAAGAATCTGAACAAGAAAAAAATAAGGTATCCTGGGAGAAATCTTCAAGAGAAATCCTGACAAGATTCGTGATGAAATATTTTGAAGAATCTGGGAAGGAATTTTGAATGGATCCACGCCATAGATATCCCAAAATTAGTTTTTGGAGTAAGAAATCCTCAAAAGAATCCCGGGAGAATTGTTGATAGAATTTTTCTGGAGGATTCTGTGGAAAATCATGAATGAGTTTCGGAAGAAAATCCTGAAGGAAGCATGAGAGAATTCCCTAAAGGAACTCTGGAAGAAAACTCAAAAATAATCCTGGAGCAATCCTTTCAGTTTCCGCGAAAGAATCCCGAAAAGAACCTTAGAAGGAATCACTAGAATAATCAGTGAGGGAATCCCGGAAGTAACTGATAACGGAATTTAAGAAAGAATTTCGCGAAGAATTCATGACAAAATCTTGCAGTAATCCCTTGAGGAATTTAGAGAGCAATCTAAAAAGAAAACCAAAGAAAAATCAATGAATGAACATGGAAAGAATCTCCGGGGGAATTCGCTGAAGGAATCCTAGGAAAAAAAAATCTAAAAGAAAGCTATTGAAGGGTCTCGGGAGCAATCCCTGGGAAATCTCTGACGAAATCCAGTGAGAAAACCCTGAGATGGAACCCCTTGAGTGATCCTCGGTGGAATCTCGAGCGAAATCAGTAAAAAAAAGCGGGAGATATACCAAATGGAATCCGTAGGGAATCAATGATGGAAAGGCAGAAGTAATTCCAGGATGAATCACTAGAGATATACTCGTTAGAATTCCTCTATAAATTTAGAGTGAAATTCCTATGAAGAAAACCTGGTAGGGAACGTCCATAAATTACGTCACGCTTTGAGGGGGGAGGGGGGGTTCAGCAAAGTGTGACGATCCATACAAAAATTTTAGAGGTCCCATACAAAAAGTGTGACATAGGGGGGAGGGGGGTTGAAAATGGTCAATTTTTGCGTGACGTAATTTATGGACGCTCCCGTAGAAGAACTAGGGATGGGTAATGTCTGAGACATAATCGTAATCATAACGTAGGACTTTTTGGTAACCTACGCAACTAAACGCTTTTTAATTTGCATTAAGCAGCTTTAAAGTATTTAATTTGTGCAAAACTGTACAAACTATAATTGGTAAATTAAGAAGTTAATTTAAAAATTTTAGTTAACAGTGAAACTTGGGCCCTTGGGTCATTTAGATGAATTGTCGTACGTATTCATCCGCCGAGGCAGATTTTTCATTGAATCCCTGAAAAAATCGAGACCCCGACGAACGAACGGGACCCATCTTGGTTTTTTTCTTATTCTTCAATCACTTAACTTAATTGTCAGCTCTATTGTCCACAAGGGCACTGCGTGAGCGATTCCAATTGGAAGCGGTACATATATTTTGTAAAGCGCCTAAATGTATTCAGTTATAATTCTACTATATCGAACTGGTTGCCGTTGCCGCTGCTTTCACTTTCTACCCTATCATGGTAGAATGATGAGCACGAGGATGTTGATTTATGACTGTTGGTTGTTCTTCTGTTTCCAGTCCGATTTGGGGTCCAATTGGCTTCTTTAGTGGTGTTGAGATAATTCCATTTTCAGAATCTTCATGCAAAACTGAGCCGAAATCCAAATTTTCATAAATTTTAGTGTCCGGGAACCTATTTAAAAATCAGTTTTAAGTTTGTATGGGAGCGATTTGTCGAATCATCCCTCGTCGCATTTTGTAATGGGTGGAGCTGTCAAGCAGTTGGCCATCTGTCAAAAGGTGATTTCGAAAAATCTCTTCGAAATCGATTTTAGGTACCAAAATGAAGTTCTAAAAATCTGAAAAAAACATGGTGGTTCAGAAAAAGATGCTCTTTTGTATAAAACCAAAAAATCAATACATTCTTCTTAATTAAAAAACCAAATTATTGGTTGCCGTTTGCCGATGTCCAAGTATCTGGGTCCATTTGAGCCATGGGTTCAGAAGAAGGTCTTGAAATGACACTCGGTATAGAAAGGAGAGACGTAGTCTTATGTAAAAAATCACAGAATGTATCAATGAAGGAATTCTGTGAAGCATTCCTAAAAAAAATCCTTGGAGAAATCCCTACAGGAATGCCGGAAGGAAGCAATGAAAAATTCCCTAGAGAAATCCTTAGTGGAATGCTGAAAAATATCCATGAATGATAACCAGGAGGAATCAATAAAGGAATCGCGGGAGAAATTCTAAACGGATTTCCAGAAAAAGAAATCCTGATATAATTCTGAATTAATCGCAGATTTCCCTAAATAAGTCCTAGGAGATATATCAGCAGCAATCCTGTGAGTAATTCCATAGGGTGTATCCCCGAAATAATCTCGGGTGAAGTTTCTGAAGAAACTTATTGTATGTGAGGAGTTAGCTTTAAATAAAATTCATGAATGAAAAGAAATTAAAAAAGCAATCCATTGAAAAATATTTGATCGGATCAGATTTGAAGAATCCTGGGAGGAATACCGGGAGGAATTCCAGGGTAAATCCTAGTGCAAATCCCTACAGGATTTTCTAGAGAAATAACAAGATAAACCCTGGTGTAAATCCTAGGAGATCTAGCGGAGGGGATTGGTTTTTTTTTTTCATAAATAAATCCCTGCGAAAGGGGCTGTCCATAAACCACGTAGTCAATGGAGGGGGGTTCGGTTAATGACAATTTTGTATGGACAAATTAAATATTTTGTATGGACAAATGACCACGCGGGGATGGGGGGGGTTGAAAAGTCCCAAAAAAATGACCACGTGGTTTATGGACAGCCTCAAAGGCTTTGTATGTAAGCAAAGATCCGTTCATTAAATTTGTGCCTCTAAAGTTTGTATGGAAAATAGAAATACCTTAAGAAAATGATAGTATGTTCACTAGTACTGTGTTTTAAAAAGTCGGAAGGAAGGGAAACGGATGTTTTAACTAGCTACTGGTTCCAGCAGCTATGAACCGATAATACATAAACACTACTTGTCATAAGTATAGACTCACAGAAATTATTAAAACAAAATTACATCACCCTGACTCACCTCGATAACTCCAAAACCGGAGATTCAGAAGTCCAAAAGCAACAACTTTTTTCAAAGCGGAATTTTTGTAGGTGTTCTGGTTTTAGATATGTCTAGGTGAGTCTGGGTGATGCAATACTGTTGCAATGCTATTTGTGAGTCTATACCTATGACGGGTAGTGAATGTACAGGAATTGCATATGTGATGAAGAACGAAAAACTATTCGGACAAATACAGGGTAGGATAAAAGTGGCCCACTTCTTACCAAACTCCCAAAATTCAAATACTGCATTGAGTCTTCTTAAGAATTAAATTTCTGAAAAAAAAATGATAATATTAGAAAGATGGCTTGTATCAGAGGCAAATAAACTAGTGCTCAAGCAGTGCTATATCTTCTCAATCGGGTCCCCTTGAGAAACGATGTGTTATAGCGTACGCAGAGTGTCGTCCGACGTTCATTTTCACGCTTTTCCTCTGACTCTAGGCTAGGTTCGACGGTGACATTGAAGCACAAGCCGTCGTCGTCGCCGTCGGTCGGCAATCGGGACTAAGTGCTGCACACCCTTTCACTTTCTCCATCACTCTCCCCCTTCACCCTGCGCACTGTGGGCCCAAATCGTGGATAAACAGATCCTACGTACGTACGGATTGTGGGCTTTGTTTGACAAAAACCCTTAAATACAAGAATAACACACCGACCAAGGCTGGCAAAAAGAGATAGAGGTTCGCCGCCTCTCGATGTGTTGTTTTGTATCCGTTTGATACATGATGCCCTTGTGATCTTTTTTGTGTGTCTGGTATCTGGTCTCTGGTCTCTGGTCTGCCAGGAAAACCGCGCAAGGCATACTCGTTTGCTTAGCGTTTTTGTCGTCGTCCTTCTCGGTTGGTTCGGCTGGAACGTCCGATATGGTTGTCCTGGCGACTCTTTGTTCTTTTTCAGAGGAATCAGGTTCAATGTGAGCGGTGTGACCACCAGCGGGGTGCCACCCGGTTACAGATTCTGCATGCGGGATTTTAGGGCTTGTGTTTTGTCTGCTGAGACGCTTTGTGGCCGTAGCATAGGATGTTTTAGAATACAGTAATAATTGTTCTACTAAATTCTTTTTCTCTTAAAATATAAGCTTTGTCAACATGTTTTACAACCATTTTACCGAAAATTCACCACGTACCTATGCTTTGCATAGGTATTTGTAGTGTAACATTCCTACGTTTGAGACTTTCAAAGTTATTACCTGTGAATTGTCTATAATTTAATCGAAACGACATAGCCACTCCATGGGCAAGCCGGGATCATACATCACACATTTACTTATTTCTTCTGGTCATCTTTTCCCACCAGCATTGCAGGCACAGCGTACAAGGCTCCCCGTCGAGGGATTTATCGTTCAGACGGTTGGACTTGGTCTTGAATTGACGCCACCGGTGTGGACAAGAAAAACCTGGCTCGAGTACACACCAAGAACGGCAATACTTTAAATACATCGAACTTTGTGTTGGCCTTCCGTTTGCTGCCATTGAACTTCTTGTCCCATGAACGAGGACGACGACTGCAGTGCTCTTTCATGCTTTTTTGTTATGCTTACTCCATGGGGGTTTTGCATACTATTGGATATAACTATGTTTTAATATTGATCTAAATAGGGTGCAATGATTGTTCCTAGAGATGTTAACAAGGGTAGACCGAGATGTTGTTTTATATTTACATGATGTTTCCAGTTTGAAACAAACAACAACAACATCGTACCACCTTTCGTGTTGTGCCAGACTTCCAGCACTCTGTTAACCGATAAGCAAACCGCTGGCAAAGGCCCAAAAATTAATATTTTTCTATGAAATTTTAAGGCTTACTTCATTATTAGTTGTGGGAATCTTGAAAATTGAAGTCACGTGGACAGATTTATTCTAGTGGACATCAGGGTCAGGAGGGTAAATTTACATAACCTTTCTTTAAGAAAGGCCCCATGAGTTGGACTTGAAATAATTTCTTCTGGAAAGTGGTTAGTTCCATGTGTTGTTGTATATTACGTCAGACCAGAGGTTTAGTAGTGTGTATCTAGCGTGAAACTTTTAAAAGGCCTCCAAAACATTTTCAAGTTGGAGCCCAAATTCTGCCCGCTTGTAAAAGGTTTCAAGTCACGCTAGGTGACTTGAGATTATTTAGCCCTAAGCATCCACACGAGCTTTAGAAAGCAGCTGAGTGACTTTGTAATTCTCTAGCTCAGGGATTAAGAGAATTAGGGTTCTCAGGGTCGTTTTATAGGATGGCTTGAACCCTCAGTTTCCTCACTCGTTTGGGGACACTTCAATAACAGAAACTACAGAATAATATTCTCACAAATAGAGCACAGTATCAAACAGGGATGAACGGTCATATGCACACAGACAATAAGGGGGGGGGGGGGGCAACTCGACTATACAAATGTTTTCCGACGGATCATGGGAACAGCGAGGCTTGAAGACTCCGTTATGAGTCCGGAACAAGGCGGAAAACACAAAATGGTGAAAAAGACACTACCAGGGCTGCGTTCTGAATGAATTAGCTAACATTGAGGCAATTTACATAGTAAAATAATTTATTCCATGGTGACGTCACATAATAGGGCTACTTGCATGATCCGGATATTCATTGGTAGATGTTTGGTGGTTGTTCAACTTCATCGGCGGCCATAGCCGATGTTATTCACGGAAAGTGCCGGGGCGCAGGCAGATAGCGATGGCGGCAGATACCAGCGGGAACTGTGAATTGCAATGGCGGCTCCTACAGGCAGGCCGGTGAACCAAAATGGTCGTTGGTGGAATGGGTCATCACCTCGCGCCGGGACGCAGTTTCGGGGCACGAAACACCGTTTTTTCCGATCGATGACGGCAACGTTCGCCCGGGAAAGTGGTTCCCGGGGATTTTCTATCGGTAGTAGAACAAAAGCACAGAGAAAAAGGCCCAATTGATGGACCTAACCACACTTATTAGCACCTTATGACGTCACTATGCAAAGCCCTATAAATTGCCGTGCTATAACAATAAACTTAAGAATTTACCTTTTTCTATGGTTTCTTCACACACACTTTAACTTTTTGTTGTGCTTGGTTTGTTCGTTTTTAGCTTTAACGTAATAGTAACTGTAGGAAATAACATATTATTTTTAAGTTGATTCTACCAATTTTCTACTCGCTAACCGTACTAATATTTGCATGTTTTAGACCGTTTTACATTTGCACTAATCGTTACTAACAATTGCTTTGACCTAATACAAAAGAAACAACACTGAATAATAAAACTTTCACCATTTATAAAAATTAACAATTAACATACAAACTACAATCTACACACGCGCGCACTACTACTCTGTTCAAATATCACGATCGGAAAAGAAAGTCGGAGAGGAAGCTCTGAGCTTTTTATAGACGAGTCAAACATACATTTAACATTCTTCATACAAGTAACATAAAATTACATTGTATGCACCTTTAATGCCGGAAACATGAACGAACACCCTATTTTTGCTGGCTCCATTTGTGAGTGAATAACGATTGACCCAGTTATGTTTTGGCCTGACAGCTCAAACTGTTATACGAGTATGTTGTCACCCAACCAGTGTGGAACATGAGAGAGGAGAAACACTCATCAAACCGCTGAGTGCAGCCACTGCTCCCTCATAGTGTTAGTGGGCGAAATATTTGAAAAGGGCGTGTTATTATGGCATGAATATTTTGGGACAATAATCGGGAAAAAGGTACTTAAGGAAGATTTGAGGGAAAACTAATCTTGTGGTGGAGCTACAAGTGAAATATGGAACCGACGGTTACAACTTTAAGGTAGCTTATAGATATTCAAGGTCGCCGGGGCCCGCGGCGCAATGGGTCACACGTCTGCACTTTCGTCAGTTGCTCTTTCCCCCTGAGAGCAGCTGACACTGACCCTCTTCTGAACCCATGCTCAAATGAACCCGGATCTCGAGCAAAGGCGGATAACTAAGTGATATCACTTTGATAATAAACTATGTTAACGGTATTATCATTTTATTATTTTTGTTATCATCTTTTCCAATTGATGGTAATCAGGTGATAACAACTTTAGTTATCAATAATTTTAGTCTGTCGCGATAACATAAAAATATTAAATGATAACAAAATATGATATCAGTTTCCAAACGCACATTTCAAAGTTTTCCCAAAACTGAGGGTCTGGTAGACCTCGAATCTAAAAATAGATTCCGTTTTCCATCTTCAATGCGACTGCAGTACGAAAGCGTAGCCTTCAACTACTCTCCCTCTCACTGAGTTCCTTTGGTATAGGGGCTATCGGCTGCGACCGGTAATCACTCGATCAGGGTTCGAGACCCACTAGGTGCAATAGTTGAAAACATGGGTTATAATTATAAGAAACTTTTTTCAACTGCTAACCATGTCGGTAAAGTAGATTTCTACTATTTTGGTCGATAAAATAAAAACCTGTTATCAATCAGCTGTATTTCTCAGTGTTGATAACTAAATGTAATATTGAATAAAATAGTGTATAACACAATTAGTTATCAACTTGTACTCAATGATAACTCAACTTCTTATCATTTTGGTATTGGTGGAGTAAATTTGAGTTATCATTTTTGTTACGTTGGCTCTTAATTCAACCAAAATGATAACAAATTCAATTATCAAACGAATGATAACCAGGTAACAGAACTTGTTATCATTTTGATATCCGCCTTTGCTCGGGATACTTGGACATCGGCGAATGGCAACCCATAATGGACACTCAATCGGACTGGAAACATGAACATCCAACAGCCACACATTAACATCTTCGTGCTCATCATTCTACCATGATAGGGTAGAAAAGTGAAAGCAGTGCAACGGCAACCAGTTCAATATATGTAGTACAATTAGAATAGAATACATTTAGGCGCTGTACAAAGTGTAAGTACAGCTTCCAATTGGAATCGCTCACGCAGTGCCCTTGTGGACAATAGAGCTGTAAATTAGGTTAAGTGATTGAAGAATAAAAAAATAGATATTCAAGGCCCTCAAAAAAGAAATTAGCAACTTTGATAGCCTTTAGAAATTGTCTTGGGAACCACTGCAGGTTGGAGCATCACTAACCTAAAAAACTTCCACTGCTGGTGTGAGCACCATTGCTTTATGCAGCTTTCATTGCACAGTGGTTCACGCCACACTTTTAAAGCCTCGTTTTCCAAGGCGATCTTCGGAGATACTTCCCTCAATTAGATGGACTTTCATCCCACTTACCATTGGTTTTCAGCAAAAACAAAAGAAGAAAACAATACAACTAAAAAAACTATAAAAATCTTGAGTTTGTAAGGACTATGCAATTAGGGGAATTTATTAATTACAAATCATAAGGAGAGCGTTACATTTTCTACTTGCGCATTTTATTGAGTGTATCTTACCTTCTGGCCATTTGGGACCCGATATACGGATTTTCAGGAAAACCGATTACGGTGGTTCTCGGATCATTTTATTCGAAAGTAAACAAATACCGTCAAGCGACACCTCAAATTTCGTGATCTTTCAAGATACATCATTCTGAGCCATTTTTGAATTATCCGAAATATTTCTTCTTGCGGTTCATTCTGGGACTCCTCCAAGAATTCCTCTAGGAATACATACCTCTATCGATTCTTCACTAGTAATTGCAGAGATTCCTCAAGCAATCCTTCCTAGGATTTCGCTAGAAATTGCTATTGAGATTCCTTCAGGTACTCCTAGTGGGATTATTCAAGACAATCTCCTGGGATATTTCCAGCAGTCCCTTCGTTGATTTTTCCAAGAATTCCTTCAGAGTTTTCATCCAGGGTTTTATCGAGAAATTCGTCATGGTATTCCCCCAGAAGCTCCTATTGGCCTTCCTTTGGGAATTCGAGAAACTAATGCTGTGGTTTTTCCAGTAATATCTCCTAGAATTCTTTCAGAAATTCTAAATGTGGTACCTTCAAGAATTTTACAATGGATTGCTCTAGAGTTTTCTTCTAGCATTCCTGCTGGAATTCTTCCTGGAAATCTTCTTAGTATTTTTCCGTACTTCGCTTCGGTGATTCTTCCAGAGATTTCTTCAAGCATTTTTTTCCAGGACTTCCTCCTGAGATTTCATTCTGGGGTTCTTCCAGAAATTTCTAATGGAATTTCTTCAGGATCTCATATTGGTCTTTTTTTCTTGTATTCCAGCTAGGATTCCTAAAGCAATTCTTATTAGGACAGCAATATTCCTCCAGGTATTTATTCAAGGAACTTCTCTTAGGATTATCCCAGAATTTCTGATGGGGTTTCTACAATAATTCCTGTAGTGATTCCTTAAGCAAAATCATAGTAGGATTTTCCTAGAAAATCACTCTGATACTTCCAGAATTTAACGAACTTCTCCAGAAATTCCTTCATGAATTCTTGGTGGGATCATTCAAGACAATCTTCCTGGGATTATTCTAGAAGCTCCTCCGGTAATTCCTCCAGGAATTTCTTCAGATATATAATACATAAATTCCAACTTGGACTCCTCAAGGATTTGCAATTGTGGGTCTACCATTATTCCTAGGACTCCTCCAGAAGTTTTTACTAAAATCCCTTTAGGAGTTCTTGTAGAGATTTTTCTGGAGATTTCTCGTGCAATTTCTTCATGAATTCTTGCTGCGATTATTCATGGCAATATTTATGAGATTCCTTCAGAAGTCCCTCCGATAATTCCTCCAGAAATTCCACGAGGGATTTTATCTAGGGATTTATCCAGTAATGTCTCATGAGATTCTTCCAGGAGCTCCTCGTGGTCTTCCTCCAGGAGTTTCAGCTGGGATTCCTCAAGCAATTCCTCCTGCGGTTCTTCCATCTATTCTTGCTCCTCCAGATATTCAAAATGCGGTACTTCAGAAATTCTGCCAGGGATTCTTCTGGAGTTTTATCGTGGCTTTTTGCTTGGACCTTCCGGGCAATCTTTCTTAAATTATTGCAGAAATTCTTGCGGATGTTCTTTAAGGGATTTCTCTAAGGAGTCATTGATAAATTCATCCAGAGATTATATTCAAAGGTTCCCCCAAAAATATCTCGTGGAATTCCTGCAGAAATACATCTTGGCCTTCCTCCAAGAATTTCTCAAATAACTCCTCCTTCGGTTCTTCCAGCAATTCTTCCTCCACAAATTTCAAATATAATACCTCCAAGAATGCTCGTAGTAATTCATATAGGGATTCTTTCAAAGATTTTTCCTATAATTCTTCAGAAAAAATGATAGATCCACAAATGCAATTGCTTAAGGGAGTCCCAGCTAGAATTTCTGGATTAAATCGCTGAAGGTATTCCTGGAGGAATCACCGGAGAAGCTTCTGGAATAATCCCAAGAAGAATATTTTGAATGATCCCACCAAGAAATTCTTGAAGGAATTTCTGGAGAAGGTCGTAGAACTGTGGAGGGTATCATAGACGAAATTTATAGAGAAATCCTTGTATGATTTTTCTGGAGGAATCACTACACGAATTATTGGGGAAAACCCATCAAGTATACCGGGATAATCCTAAGATAAGTTCCTTGAATAAATACCGGGAGGAATACCTAAAGTTCTCATTGAAAAAATCGGTAGAGGTATTCTGGAGGACTTCATAGATAGAGTCCCTGATGGAATCGCAGGAGACATTTCTGGATGAATTTCAGTAAGATTTCCCGAGAGTATTGCTGAAATAATCCTTAGATGAATCCCACGAAATATTCCTGGAAAAACGCCAGTTGGAATTTCTTGAGGGGTCCTAATAGGAATTGCTTGAGGAATCCCAGCTGGAATACATCAGAAATTTCTGGAAGCACCTTTGGATGAAATCTTAGGAGAAAGTCCTGGATAAATCCTCGAAGAAATCTCTGGAAGAATCACTGAAGGGATTTCCGTAAAAATACTAGGAAGATTGTCCTAGTAGAATGCCTGATGGCACCACAGTTAGAATTTCTGAAAGAATTCTAGGAGAAATTGCTGGGAAAATCGCTGCAATATTGCTCGAATTCCCAAAGGAAGACTAATAGGAGTTCCTGGAGGAATCCCATAACGAATTTCTCAATAAATCACTGGATAAAACCTCTCAAGGAATTCTTGGAAAAATCCCAAGAAAATTGTCTTGAATAATCCCACTAGGAGTACCTGAAGGAATCCCAATAGCATTTTTTACAGGAAACCTAGAAGAGGTTGCTGGCGGAACCTCTGCTATTACTAGGGAAACCTCATCAGGATTTCCTAGATGAATCCTAAGAGAGGTTCATTGAAGAAATATTTCAATGAACTCATAAAGGAATACCTTGAGAAATTCCTGGAAGAATGGATGGTTGTATTCCTAGAGGAATTCTTGGAGGAGTCCCAGAATGAACAGCAAAAAGAAATATTTCGGATAACTCAAAAGTGGCTCAGAATGATGTATTTTGAAAGATCACGAAATTGGAGGTGTCGCTTGACGGTATTTGTTTACTTTCGAATAAAATGATCCGAGAACCACCGTAATCGGTTTCCCGGAAAATCCGTATATCGGGCCCCAAATGGTCAGAAGTATTTCAGACAACGTAAAACTAGCACAGAATGGTTTATTTAGAAAACCGCGATGTTCGATCTGTCGCATGACAATATTGAACTATTTTCAAAACTTGGCTCCGGAACCGGATTTCGGGAAATTGGTAAACGAATTCCAAAAAGCCCAAATGTATTTTAAATGACCAATCATCGTGATAATATGCTATAACTTTCAAAATCATGAAGTTTGATATGTCGCATGATGGTGTTTATTCATCTTCGAAAATTCGACCCCGAAACCACCGGAACTGATTCCCGTGAAATCCGCATATCGGTTCTAAAATGGCCAGAAGTATTACAGATAACACAAAAACAGCTCAGAATGATGTATCTTGGAAAATCACGAAGTTTGAGGTGTCGTATGATGGTAGACATATGTTTCTAGAATGAGATTTGCTTCTTGTGTTAAAATTTGGTTGAAAAATATTGAAAAATACAGTGAAAAGATTGATTTTTCGCACTCTCGTGTGGGAGTTGGTAACGGAAGGGTCAAAGACGTCATGTCACCATAACTACCAAGCGAACTAATTAATCCATTTTTTCTCCTTTTCGTTGCAGGTATTGTTCTTCAGATCCCAGTTATTGTTGACCAGCATCTTATTGTAACAAGAATAAGGTTAATCCTGAAGTAGCAAACTGCTTCTTTCAAATGCTTTGAAACTTAAGTCACTGCTTGAGCTTCCAGCTACATCCTGAGTAAGGTGGTCCACGCTTATAAGAAACACATTAAAATTATAAAAAAGCCAAGTCTTACCTCTCGAATCAGTTATTTTAGACTCCCAGACGCTACGTTCACAATTTGAGCGAATTTTTAAGTCCAGGAGGGGTGCTCAACGAGCTTGAAGTTTGGAACTTGGTCAAATGTATGCATAAATCTTAAGTTTTCAATTTTTGTAGCTAGGTGACGCTGTAATCATTTAATCAATAAAGCTTTTGGTATTTTGAAGGCTATATGCCACAGAGTTTTGTCAAAGATTAGATTCAGAATATGTGCGATTTTAAATCACCCATCTTGGATTTTTTTTTGCCATACATTTTTATATGGGATGAAATTGACCTTAAAATGACTTTTTTCGACATTTTAATGGAAAAATAGGGGAAAAAATAAAAAAAATATAAAAAAAAAACAAGATGAAATATTTCAAGCCGCACAGATTCTGAAACTAGAGGTCCGACCATACGATCCTAAAGAATATCATTCGAGTTACATTCATTTTTCATAATACTTCCTTTTGGACATAGGCGTGGGAGGTAAGACTTGCCGTTTTTCGATTTTTATGTTTTTAATGTAACTGTGTGCCACCTTCATCTTATGTTATTCAAGAAATAAAAAAACAACGTTATAACTATCCGAAAAACAACGTTTCAAACATGATTTATGCCTCATAATCATGTAGCAAGCATAGTATTATATAGTAAAACTATCCACCCTCACGCACACCACGTCCCACACGTTTACTTCCACCCTGTCTAGTCTTCCTCCTGACAACGATCGTACCAATCGGCACTCACAGAAAAACGCTCCGTTCCGTGATGCGTTGTGATTCTCGATGTTGAGCATATGTTTCCTTCAGCTCGCCCACCAAACCATCCCCACCGACCGGAAACATTTTCCGATTGGAAATCACGTAACCTGTGTCTGCCTGCATTCGATGTCGGTTGGTTCGGTTGGTAGGCCTTTTTCCGATATTGCCACTCATCATTTCCCTTTGCCCTACCATGTCGTTTCATATGTGTCTTTGACCGATTCTTCAACATCTACAGGGTTGGTGGATTCGGAGCTTCCTTTCGTGCAATACCCATGAACGAATGAACGAACGAACGACGGCAAATCATAACTTCCTGTCTGTCCCATCCATCTCCGGGGGTGCGTCGTCGTATTTGTCAATGTCAAAACGTCCATCTTCCGGTTTGCCGTCAATTGTGCAACAGAGTGGCGCAAATTGTGTTCTGTTTTTGATGAGTGAAATTCTTGGGAAAATATTTGCATGCTGGTAAAAGGGTTTTCTTTAAGAATTGGAAAAGATATATGAACCTGTGCTGTCATATGTTCGACTGATGTGTTGGTTGTTAGGTTTGTAAGCACCGATTCATTTTTTTTACCCAGAACTGAAGGAATTTTAAATCACTTCCAAAAAAATTGCATGATGCATTAGAAAGGCTGCTAATGTATGTTGAAATAATGTCTTTGCATTGAAAGCAGTTTCCATGTTGACCCTTGCGTTTCCTCTATTCAAATTAATTACTCAAATTTTTGTTGGGGCCGGCTTCGATACAGCGAGAAGACCGAATAATGTATGTCTACTGAAGAAGCCGATGGAAGAGGACAAACTCGTAAACCTAGTCGAAAGTGCTTCCGGAGCTAGTGCTGCTGGGTTTACCCACCACTCGATAGGGCACGTTTTATTTTCCCAGGGAGACCAGTTGTTCGGGAAGGAGAAATATGTCCAGATGTAACAGTGTAGTGGCAGTAGCTACCATACAGGCAGTATACATATATTTGGTATCAATCGTATCAGTTCCTAGAGGTATTTGTTTTACGAGCCTAGTGCCATAAATTGGGCCGATCCAAAAATAAACATTGTTGTTCAGCTGTTTCATAAAATAAAATGCACATCAGTAGCTTTGTTTCTATAAACCGGTAAACACCCGGGACGATCTACTGTTGGCAGAAATGTAATATCTTCTTTTTTTTTTTAAACATTTTACTTTGGAGTTTTTTTTATAGTCAAGAGGAATAGTTTTGTTAAGTAATGCATGGTACCTTCCCTTTTTGCACCCTCCCCCCTTTTGCTGGTAGCCGAAAATACGTGGCTTTTTACTACATATTTTTGCTCAAATTTAATCGTTTTGCTAATCATCAATAGTTATTAACTGATCCTTGACATGTAATGTATTACTACCCATCATAGTCTGTTGAAGTTTTGATCCCAGAGCTATTCTAAGGCCTCTAAAGTACCCCGACATTTGTGTCACAAATCCAACATCCTACAGCAAAATTTATACACGATGAATCATCACAGAACATAGTCTACGGTACCCAGAAAGGCTCGAAGCACTCCCAGAAAATTCATGGTCCATGAATTGGGTGATCTAGGTCATCCAAACTACTCTGGAATTAATTTTCTTTTGATCTACAACATCTACCATCATTTGTGTTCACTCTGTCCAAGAAATTTAGTCACGTTGATGGCCTCTAGACCTCTCAATGCTACGAGCAACTCAATATTGTGGTACACTAAAACCCCAATTTATGCTCAAAACGGGAGGAGCGCAAATTGGGGGAGCGTAACTTGAGGGGGAGCGCTATTTGGGAATTAGTGCGTAAATCGGGGGAGTGTTTATTTTCAGTTTTATAACACTAGTTTACAGCATTTTCGAACTCGGTAAGCTGATGATCATTTTTGGTGTAGAATCATGCCCTGAGTTCGAAAACGCGAAAGAAAAAAATTACAGTAGAGCGGAAATTTTTTCGACTTTCCATACAAGGTTGATGATTTGAAATCGATTTTTGTTCTATTTTTAAGCAAAGTCGCTCACTTCAAACATCTCATTCTCCGCAATCAATGCTCCGATTGAGCAGAAATTTTTACTGTAACTTGCCTACATATAATATGTCAAATAAACGTCGAGAAAGAATTTTTAAGTTAGTTTTTTCTTATTGAAAAAAATACATTTCTTCAAAACATTTTGGGAATTTGGCTAAAATTTGGGAAGATCGTCCCAAAAACTCGCCAATATCCTGAATTTCATCAATCTGACGCAAAACCTGTATTCAGATGATCGAATGGTATTGTATTCAGCTTTTAATTTATGGAAAAAGATTTAAAATTGGTTGAACAAAACGCAATATATTTGAATTTTAATAAATTACATATTTTGAAAAGTTGCAAAACTCGATATTGAGCTAAAACTCAAAAACTGTTCTACTTAAAATTTTTTGAAGGTCGGTTTCGAAATCAGCACTAAATTGTGCTTCAAAAATTTTGGTCGTTGGCAGAAGTTCACGACTTTCGTTTTATTTTGTAAACTTGTGTAATTAGTTTGTGAAGATCGAGCTCTCAAAGTTCCTAACCTTTGAAAAGGTTATAAGTTATTCAATTACAATTAATAATTTAGCAGTTTTGCTTAGTTCAGTGGTTTCCTACCTATGGTTACGGGCCACGTGAATATCTTCAGAACCAGGAAGGAGAGCAAATGGTTTACGGATTGATCATCTCAAGGATCTGTATCTCTGATATAGATATGTTGAAATATCAGTGGTTTCCAATCTATGGTCACGGGACACGTGAATATCTCAAGAACCGAAAGTGCTAGGAAGAACAACAAAGTTTATGTTTTAGTTCGTTTGGCCGAATGTCGTTTGGCCGAATCATGATCAAAAGAATTCAGAGGAAGTTTTTGACATTCTAACTGCCAATATGAACATCAGAAGTTCTTCCTTCTTTCAATGATATTCATTGAGTTACACTGAAACGGGATGCCATGGTCACTTTATTTATTCATTAATTTTTCCGCCAAACGGTATTCGGTCAAATGGAGTTCGACCAAACGGCATTCGGCCAAATCATCCGGAATCCTATATTATAAAGCCAATTTCACTTTCTCATCGCCTTTAAGATTCTTGATGAATTCGCATGGCCCGTAACTCTAGTTTGAAAACCCCTGATGTTTACAACACCAGAGTATAGCAATAAATACTCCTTGAGACGCAGAATCCTACAAATATTCACTCTTTCATAGCCCGTGACCCCAGCTTGAGAACCACTGAATCTTATCTCTCATCTCATCTCTCATCTCATCTCTCATCTCATCTCTCATCTCATCTCTCATCTCATCTCTCATCTCATCTCTCATCTCATCTCTCATCTCATCTCTCATCTCATCTCTCATCTCGTCTCTCATCTCATCTCTCATCTCATCTCTCATCTCATCTCTCATATCATCTCTCATCTCATCTCTCATCTCATTTCTCATCTCATCTCTCATCTCATCTATCATCACATCTCTCATCTCATCTCTCATCTCATCTCTCATCTCATCGCTCATCTCATCTCTCATCTCATATCTCATCTCATCTCTCATCTCATCTCTCATCTCATCTCTCATCTCATCTCTCATCTCATCTCTCATCTCATCTCTCATCTCATCTCTCATCTCATCTCTCATCTCATCTCTCATCTCATCTCTCATCTCATCTCTCATCTCATCTCTCATCTCATCTCTCATCTCATCTCTCATCTCATCTCTCATCTCTCATCTCATCTCTCATCTCATCTCGCATTTCATCTCTCATCTTATCTCTCATCTCATCTCTCATCTCATCTCTCATCTCATCTCTCATCTCATCTCTCATCTTATCTCTCATCTCATCTCTCATCTCATCTCTCATCTCATCTCTCATCTCATCTCTCATCTCTCATCTCATCTCTCATCTCATCTCTCATCTCATCTCTCATCTCATCTCTAATCTCATCTCTCATCTCATCTCTCATCTTATCTCTCATCTCATCTCTCATCTCATCTCTCATCTCATCTCTCATCTCATCTCTCATCTCATCTCTCATCTCATCTCTCATCTCATCTCTCATCTCATCTCTCATCTCATCTCACTTGTTACTTATTCCCGAATACCTAAAACCCCATTTTACGCCTAAGGAGCGTAAATTGGGGGAGCGCTATTTGAGAATTAGTGCGTAAAACGGGGCGCAAATTGAGTTTGGCGCAAGAAAAGTGAGCGTAAATTGGGGTTTTAATGTAGTTGGACATTCCATGATATACAAATATCCTTCAAAACACTTTGAAGTTTGTGTTACGATATTTTCATACTGTATTTTGCTTAAATTGTTAAAAATATTCGTGGAATTTAGTCTATACTGCTAGTGGAGCCTCAGTGCACAACTATAATGCTTTTGGTTACTTACCTTACCGGTCAGGCTAAGGCCGGGGTGGCCTCTGCTGTACATAGTAGCCGCCTCCATTCCACTTGGTCCATGGCTGTTTGTCTCCAGTTCCGCACTCTGCGTAGGGTCCGCAGATCGCCCTCCACTTGGTCGACCCACCTAGCTCGCTGCGCTCCATGTCTTCTTGTACCGGTCGGATGACTCTCGAGAACCATTTTAGTCGGGTTGCTATCCGACATCCTGATGACGTGACCCGCCCACCGTAGCCTCTCGATTTTCGCGGTATGGACGATGGTTGGTTCTCCCAGCAGCTGATGCAGCTCGTGGTTCATTCGCCTTCTCCAAGTCCCGTCTTCCATCTGCACTCCGCCGTAGATAGTACGCAACACCTTCCGTTCGAAAACTCCAAGGGCGCGTTGGTCCTCTGCACGTAGGGTTCATGTTTCGTGCCCATAGAGGACGACCGGTCTAATCAACGTTTTGTAGATGGTTAACTTCGTGTTACGGCGAACTTTATTCGATCGTAGAGTTCTGCGGAGTCCAAAGTAGGCACGATTTCCTGCCACATGCTTTCGGTACATTCATGGAATATCCCAGGCTTTCCAAACTATGTTGGAATTAAGACCTTCAAGGTTTACAGACTCTACTCTTGTTTTTGTTAACCCTATCGGCATAAATCTTTCACGGTTGTCTCTGTTGAACCTCATAATATTACGAGTATCTCTATGTTTTGCTATTTGGGTGCCCACTGGCATACAAATGGACCAAATGTATTTTTAAGTATGAGTCGCAATATCTGTAAATCTGTAATAATTTTTTTGCAATTTCTCATCGTAATAGGCTGTTTTACCCCACGCAAATCTGACAGGAAAAGGCCTACTTTCCCACACCAAATTAACAGTGCTGTAATGGTTCATTACAGCACTGAATTGCGTTGCGTAATGAACCATTACAGCACTGTTTTTAGTTTTGGTCAACTCCTTGATGCTTTCTGGACGCAGTTTTGATAAATTGTGACAACTGCACAGTATAACCTGTTATGATCAGATTTTCTTTAGCATTGGCTATGAACATCAGTGTGCAGTTCGATGAAAAAGTTTTGTTAAAAACTATCCTCAAGGGTAATTTATGAAATTGCAAAAAACGTTGTACGCAACTCGGTGCAGAACTCGATTTTTCCAGCACTCGTCGTAATTATCCAACTCGGCAAGCCTCGTTGGATAAATGTACGACTCGTGCTGTAAAAATCGTCATTCTGCACCTTGTTACGTAAACTACTATTTTGCAATTTCTCATCGTAATAGGCTGTTTTTCCTCACGCATATCTGACAGGAAAAGGCCTACTTTCCCACACCAAATTAACAGTGCTGTAATGATTTATTACAGCACTGATTTGCGTTGCGTAATGAACCATTACAGCACTGTTTTCAGTTTTGGTCAACTTCTTGACCTGCACAGTATAACCTATTATGATCAGGTTTTCTTAAACATTGGCTATGAACATCGGTGTGCAGTTTGATGAAAAAGTTTTGTTGAAAACTAACCTCAAGGGTAATTTATGAAATTGCAAAAAACGCAACTCGGTGCAGAACTCGATTTTTCCAGCACTCGTCGTAATTATCCAACTCGGCCACCCTCGTAGGATAAATGTACGACTCGTGCTGTAAAAATCGTCATTCTGCACCTTGTTGCGTAAACTACTATTATTGTGGCGAATGCTCGCGGAACATATTCTACGGTACTCTTAGAACCTCGTAGTACAATTCTGATAACTAAGCAACATTCACTTGGTGATCTAGGGTATCTAAACTATTCTGGAATTGAGACCTTCAAGCTCCAAAAGACAAAAGAGACAAAAGAAAAACAAAAGAGACAAAAAAAAGAAGAAATCGGCGTAGTTCCTTCTGAAAATCCTTCAGGAATTCCTCCAAGACTTTCACCAAAATTCTTCAAAGAATCTTTCCAGGTATTCCTCTAAGAATTTCTGCCAAAAATCCTCCAGGATTTTTTTCTCAGAAATTCCTCGAAAAATCTTTCAGGAGTTCCTCCAAGAATTCAACCAGAAATTCCTACAAGTATCTTTCCAGGAATTTCTGCGAGAATTCCTTCGAGAACTCCACCAGGAATTTCTTAAAGAATTTCTCCAGACATTACTCTTAAAATTCTACCAAGAATTCCCCAAAGAATTCCTCTGGGTATTCCTCCAAGAATTTCTCCAGGAATTCCTCATAGACTTCTGCCAAGACATTCTCCAAGCATTCCTCCAGGAATTCCTCCGAGAGTTTCTCCAGGGATTTCTCCAAGAACTTCTCTAAGAAATTTTTCAAAGAGATCTTAAGAAATTTCCCCAAAAATTCCTTAAAAAAAATTCTCCAGGAACCTGCAGATAATCGTCAAGAAATTCTTCCAAAAAATACTCCAAGGATTCATTTAATATTACTTTCAGGCATTTCTCCAGGAATCCCTCTAGGAATATGTGAAGAAATTTTTCAAGGAATTCCAACAGAAATTACTTCAGGAAATCCTCCAGGAACTTCTCCAGGAATTTCTCGAAGAATTCTTAAAGGAATTCCTCCATTTAATTTTTTTTTTCCAAGAATTCCTTCAGAAATTCTTTCATAAATACCCTAAGGTCCTTTTGGAAACCTTCAATAATTATTCAAGAAAATAAATACTCCTGGGATTACTCTCAGAGTTCGTCCGAGAATTCCTTCAGGACTTTCCTCACAAAATTCTCCGAAAATTATTGAGGAGTTGCGCCAGATATTCCTCCAGGTACTTCTTCAGCAATTACTCCAGGAATTTCTCCAGGAACTCTTACAGAAATCCCTAATAAATTCTTCTTGGAATTCCACCAGGAAGTCGTCCAAGAATTCCTCAAGAAATTTCTCCAAGAATTCATCTAGGAATTCTTCCAAAACATCTGCCTAGAATTCTTCCAAGAATCCCTCCAGGAATTCCTCCAAAAAATCCTACAGAACCTTCTTCAAGAATTTCACCAGGGGTTACTCTAAGGCTTCTACCAAGTATCCCTTTAGGAATTTCGCCAGAAATATCTCCAAGGATTTTTTGAAGAAATTCCTTAAAGAAATCATCAAAAAAATCTTCCAGAAATTCCTTTATGAATGCCTCCAAGATTCTTCGGGAAACCTCCAGAAATTTCTCAAGAAAACACTCACGGGACAACCCTAGGAATTCCTCCGAATTTTTTTTCAGGTTATTTCCCAGGAAATGTTCCGAGACTTCTTCCCAGAATTTCTCCTGGATTCAGTCCAAGAATTCTGTTATAAATTCCTCCCAGAATCTCATCAGGAATTTCTCCAAGAATTTCTCCAAGAATTTCTCCAAAAATTCCTCCAAATATTCTTCCAAAATTTTTTAAATAATTTTTCCAGTTATTCTTCCAAAACTTCTGCCAAGAATTCCTCCAATAATTCATCAAGGAATTCCTCCAGAATATACTTAAGGATATATTCCGGAAACTCGTCCTGCAAGTATTCCAGAAATTCCTTCAGAATTACTTCAGGAATTTCTATAGGAATTGTTTCGGAAAATACTCCAGGAATTCTTACAAGAGATACTTTAGGAATATCTCCAGGAAATACTCCAAAAACTCTTCCAGGAATTGCTCCAGCAATTTCTTCGAGAATTCCTCCAGGATTTGCTCCAAGAAACATACCAAGAAGTGCTCCAAAAATTCCTACAAGAATTACTCCATTAAATAAAAATTAAAAAAAAATATAACTTTGAAAATTCCTCTAGTAATACCTCAAGGAAATTCTTCCGGAATTTCTCAAGGAAATCATCTAAGAGTTTCCCCAGGATATTCTTTTAAAATTCCAAATTACTACATGAATCCTTCAAGAAAGTACTGCAGGAATTCCTTCAGAATTTGCTCCAGAAATTTTTCCAAGAAATTATTGAAGAAATTCATGGAAGAATTCTTGTAGGAATTCGTGGATTCCTGAAAGAATTTTCCAAGGAATTCCTGGAGAAATTCCTACAAAGATTCTTTATGGCATTCTTGAAAGAAGTCTTAAAGATATTCCTGTAATAATTAATGGAATGGAATTCTGGAAGGAATTCTGGATTGTTGGAGAAACTCTTGACAGAAGTCTTCAAGGAAATTCTGGAGGAATATGCGAAGGAAATCCTGGGGGGAATCCTGTAGGCATTTCTGGAGGAATTTCTGAAGAATTTCCTGGAAGGTATTTATTGAAAAATACCTGGATGTGTTCCAAGAGTAATTTATAAAAGAATATCTGACCAAATTCCTGAAGGGATTCTTGGAGGAATTTTTGACTTAAGCATTGGAGCATGTCTTGGAGAAATTTTTAACAGAAATTCTGTCGGAATTCTTGAAAGTATTTCTGGAGGAATTCCTGGACGGATTCTTGGAGAACCCAACAAACATTTTTGCTGTACAAGAGTTGAACAAACCGCTCTTTAGCAAACTTTAGCTTAAGAAACTGTTATTCAGCTAGTTCTGTTTCTTGGGAAATTGTGAGCAGTTGTTTTGGAGAAATCACTGGAGAAATTCTAATCTAATCTAATCTAATCTAATCTAATCTAATGCAAACGCAGCCAGTACGAGAAAGCATCCTGGAAAGTAATTGGGTAAGATTACGCCCAATTATTTTTCTTGTCAGTATTGACGATTACAGCATATCAAAAATAAGACACAATCGTCAAAGCGGCCAGGCCTACTGCGTTGCATTTACCGCAGAGATGATTCTTTGAAATGCCTGGACAAAAGGTTTTGCCATAAATGGCTATTTCATTCGTCGAAACAATTCTCGAATCCACAGGGGTAGAAGGATGCGTGGACATACCGTACCAAACGCTCCTGTAGTTATATATGGTTCAAATATAATTGGAAATGATATTCATATTGGAAAGATCTCACCCATTTGTGCAACGTTTGCAATCCTTTGCCATGCTGCTGGATCTACTGACGGTATCCTCCGCGCGGTTTCTTGAACACAACTATTGATTACTTCCAGAACTAACATTCAACACGACCCTTGTGTAACCTCGAAACGCTTTTCCCGGATGCCTGCACAAATCCGCTCTATGCAATTGGCATTTGAATGGCATTTAACGGCGATCACGATAGCTCACTACCGATGCGTTGAAGTGGGACACTTCGAACAAAAGGAGTTCTGGCATAAATTTGTTAAAATCCGGGTGATTGAGCTACAGCCGAAATCGCGAAATTATACGAAAAAAAAACACGTTACAGGACACGAAGCTCAAATAAAACACAATTTCTTCTTCGATTTCATCTCATCGTGAATCACTCACATAACACAATAATAGTTTCGAAATCGTTTCAGATAACATTTGTAATTTTTTTAGCTTCAAATAATTTTTATTCTTTCGGATTTTCGCGAAAACAAGCCGAGAAAAATTCTGCTGTCACAAAAACACGTCCACTCGCGAGCAAAGCATACTACGATCATTCCGGAGAAATCACTGGAGAAATTCATGGCAAAATTCCTGAAGGATTCCTGATGGGATTCTTGGAGGAATTCTTAACATAACTCTTGGAGGAATTCTGGGACGAAATCCCGAAGCAGTTCCTGGAAGAATTCCCTAAGGAATCCCTGGGGTTGTCCCAGAAGTATTTTCTTGAGGAATTTCTGGAGGTTTCCCGAAGAATCTTGGAGTTATTCACGAAGGAATTTCTGGAATATAATTTGGACGAATTCTTTGAGGAATTTCTTGAAAAAATCCTTGGAGGTATTTGTAGAGAAATTTCTGAAGGGATTATTGGTAAAAGTCATTGAGGAGCCCTCGGTGAAATTCTTGGGGAAAATCCTGTAAGATTTTTTGGAGGAGTTTCTGGAGGGATTCTTGAAAGAATTCTAGGCAGATGTTTTGGAGAAATTGCTTGAAGAATTCTTGGAGGACTTCCTGGTGGAATTCCAAGAAGAATTTATTAAGAAATTCCTGAAAGAGTTCCAGGAAGAATTTCCGAAGGAATTTCTGGCGCAATTCCTTAACAATTTTCGGAGGAATTTCTCACGAAATGCCAGAAGGAATTATCGGACGAATTCTTAGAGTAATCCCAGGATTATTTTCTTGAGTAATTATTGAAGGTTTCCTGAAGGATCCTGGAGGTATTCATGAATGAATTTCTGGAGGAATGCTTGAAAACTTTTTCTTTAAATTCCCTGGAGGAATTCCTGGAAGAATTGTTCAAGGAATTCCTGAAGAAGTTCCTGAAGTAATTTCTGTTGGAATTGTTCGGCAAATTTCTTCACGAATTCCTGAAGGGGGGAGGGGGGTTTCTAGACAAACTCTTGGAGGAATTCCTGTAGGAATGCTTGGAGAATTTCTTGGAAGAAGTCTATGACGAATTTCTGGAGAAACTCTTGGAGGAATATCTAGAGGGATTTTGTGAGGAGAAATTCCTGGAGGTATTATTGTAGAAATTTCTGGTAGAATTCTTAGCGGAATTCCTGGAAGAATTATTGAGGAATTTCGTGAAAAATTCCGGGTGGATTTTTCCAGGAATTATTAGCATACATTCTTGGAATATAGGGTCTGGGACCATTTGGGCAGGAGCACCTATTTTGGGCACTTGCTGCTATAACTCAATCAAATTCAAACCAATTGATTTGAAATTTTGTACATGACTGCGTATCTTACCGTATTGCCAAAAATCAAGTCAATTGGTTGAAAATTTACTGAGGTTCAGCAGCAAGTGCCCAAAATAGGTGCTCCTGCCCAAATGGTCCCAGACCCTACCTGAAAAGTTTTTTTGATGAATTCTTGGTGAAAGTCTTGGAGGAATTCCTCACATCTATTCCCCTTGACAATAAAAAAAAAACTCCAAAGTAAAATGTTTTAAAACATAGAAGATATTGCGTTTCTGCCAAAAGTAGAACGTCCCGAGTGTTTAGGGGTTAATAACAAAAATGTTTAAAGGCAGGGAAATTAAAATTTATTGCCTAAAATCAATTATATAGCGGCCTAACATTGTTCATCTAACAAGTACATATACCGGAAAGTATTAGTTTACTGTATTCTTATGAGCACTGAAAAGTAACACTTTAGTCAGTTATGTGTGTTCATTTGACAAAAACACCATTGACCATTGAAGCGTCCAAGTAGCCTCCTCTCTGGAGCCACCATATTTGAACATAGCCTCGAAACCTCAATACATGTCTTGATTCATGCACACTGCATCAAATCACTCTTTTAACCAGCTCGTGGCCATATTACAGCATAATGATGAGTCAGTATCTAATATTAAAATTTGAACTCGTCCGCGAAGTACTGGGCTTCAACCGGGGTTTTCTGACTCATATTATTTAAGAAATTCTCGCGCTTTGATAGAGTTGATTGAAATGGTTTATGGTACATTGATTTGTGAACTTCTATTTGTGTGCATGTTTTGTGTTGGTATAAATCCACTATTAGAAAACAAATGTTTTTTTTTATTCATTTAATAACACTAGTTTACAACATTTTTGAACTCGGTAAGCCGCTGATCATTTTTGGTGTAAAATCATGCCCTGAATTCGAAAACGCGAAGGAAAAAAATTACAGTAGAGCGGATTTTTTTTTCGACTTTCCATACAAGGTTGATGATTTGAAATCCATCTTTGTTCTATTTTTAAGCAACGTCACTCACTTCACACATCTCATTCTCCATAATCAATTTGAATTTTTTACTGTAACTCGCCTACATATGATATGTCAAATTAACGCTGAGAAAGAATTTTTAGATTGTTTTTTCTTATTAAAAAAAATACATTTCTCCATATATTTTTGGAAATGTGGCTAAAATTTAAGGAGATCGTCCCTAAAACTTGCCAATATCTTGAATTTCATCAATCTTACGCAAAACCTACATTCAGATGATCGAATGGTATTGTATTCAGCTTTCAATTTATAGAAAAAGATTTGAAATTGGTTGAACAAAACACAAGACATTTGAATTTTGATAAATTTCATATTTTTAAAAGTTGTAAAACTCAATATTGAGCTAAAACCCAAAAACTGCTCTACTTAAAATTTTTTGAAGCACGGTTTCGAAATCAGTGCTAAATTATACTTCAAAAATTTTGGTCGTTGACAGAAGTTCACGACTTTCGTTTTCTTTTGTAAACTAGTGTAATTGATGTGTTTTCCTTGAAACCTAATATATTGCAAACCCTCAACTGTACACGTCGCGTGATCTTGGCTTATTGTTTTCAGCGAAGTTATTTCATCGTCTGAACCGTGGTCTCCCCAATCGTTTATTGGCTTCGGAAGGTCTTCAAATACACAGCAGAGAAATTCTTGTGAAATGACATAATTTTAGCTCAACACATCACCCAGGAAAAAGTGACTACTACCTAGAAGTGTGTCTAGCAATCACTTGGACCGGTTTGAAAGATACTTTAAGCATATAAAAGTAAACTATTTTTGGCAGGATTCGATGCCTGATGCCTGGTCTGCGGAATAAGAGGCAAACTCGTTATCTCTCGGCTATTTCATCAAGTTAGGGGATTCTCAATTGTTAAAAAAAAACATTATTGAATAAAATAACGTTTTGAAACAGGTAAATCTTCAGAATCTGCGTCTTTGGTTATCACAAAGTTATTTACTGTGCAGCGACAAAGACAGCAACTTGTCTCTTATTATTCATACTTTACGACTTCTTCATCGGGAAAATGGTTAGTCTCCGGATGAATGCCTTCGGCAAGCTTTTGTGCGGTTATTCGTGCCCATGATTCGCGTGGGGCAGCTGCCGAGGCGAACCAACGTGGCGGCGGCGGTGGTGACGTGAATCCATTGTTCTAATTTCAATAAGAGTCTCATTTTCTATCGGGATTTACGACATCAATAAAGCTATGAATAATAAACTTTTACTGTTATGATGATTCATAAAATTACAATATCGATTTGCTCGGGCAGCACCACAACAGAACACAGTTTATTGAGCGACCCAGGAGCTGATAAACGCTCAATTTACACCTCCTACAGAGGGTCCTACTGGGAGGACCCGTCGCGTCGCGCTTTCAGCTGCCTGCCTGCTGAACAATGGTCCTCTGATTGGACATTCCCGAGCAGAGGAAAATATCAAAATAATAACAACGAAATCACAAACCCTGTTTTTATATCTCGGTTTGTTATTATTAACTTATTAATTCATCACCGTTCCATAACATGTTCTGTTGGGCAATCTTATTTTGTTATGATCGTGCTCTTGGTATATTTTCTTTAAATTACATTTCAATAACATGTTTTGTTGTAACACAAGTTCAGTTATTGTTGTGTCATTGAGACTTTACAAATATTTGATCATAAATATTACAACATAACTAGCCTTGCAATCAAAACTACACCATTCGAGATTTTCGTTGTTCACACCATTCCGTGAGGAACTGTAAGAGAAAATATTATTTTGTCATCAGTTCCCCCAAGAAACACACTTGTCACAGAAGAGTCACGGCGGCGCATGTTTTTGTTGCGCAGATGTCATTGTGACTTACTTTTAGCAAGTTCGTATTTATTTGTTAGAAGTAAGTCACAGTGACTTCTGCGCGACAAAAACATACGCTGCCGTGACTCTTCTGTGACAAGTGTGTTACTTGGGCCTCTTCTTTCTGGCATTACGTTTTAACTGTGACAGAGCCAATTTATCAGCCTTTTGTTTTATAAGCACTTTGAAAAGTATACCTGTTTTTTTGTCCCAGTTTCAGTTAGGTATGAATACGAATATAGAGAGTGTAATAGACTGTTAGCCATTTTATGAAACATTTTGGATCAACTGGTGGAATTCAAGGACGAACAACACATTTTCGACAAAAATGAAAAAAATAAGTCATCAAGAAGAAGAACTCTATTGATTATTTTTAGACATTTTATTTTTATTGATTTCACTGCATCGAGCCCACTTAGATTCACTTGGATAAATGTGTCAATCAATGAGGTAATAATGTAAATTAATCTTATAAACAATAAACCACCTAATAAAGGGCTTCAAAACGTTGGTAGATTTTCATCTTAAGTTGTTTGGAAAATTAACGACAACTATTGTTTCTCTCTGTTTTCGATAATAAATCGCTTGGGACAGCAATAGCGTCCCAATTATGAATGAAACATTTAACAATAGATCCTATTGTTGCGTATCCCATTGAATTCATATGGGACTTTGGAGGAATTCCTATCCGCAACAGAAAAAAAGCAAAATTTGTTTTCAGATTGTTATCAATAACTTATTCATATCAAAATTTGTTATTGGAATATTTTAAAAATTCGCTGGTTGTTATTGAAACTAACAAAACATGTCATTAAACAGGTCTTCCAGGAACATTTTTTGTTATATTTTTTGTTATTTTGCCGCTTATGACAGACAAGTTTATAACAGGATAGTTATGTAAATAACATGAAAATAACTCTTTCTGTTACTTAGTTATTTTTCCAGAATAACACATTCTATTATGCTGTTACTATTCCCTTCTGCTCGGGTTGTCTCGCCCAGCACAGCGCGAACCGTAATCAAAAGTGTCCTCCGGTTGTTGTTGTAGCCGTTGTCCGTTCGCCCACTCGTCCATCCATTCAACAGTCAGCGTGGTTTAAATCGCTCTCAAATTACGACAATTTCCCATGACGGTCAGGAACTTCGTTCGGGCGCGCGGCCGGTCGGTCGGTCCCACCGAGGATTAGCATAAATTCTAATACAACTCAAATTAACAAGTGATAAAATTAAATTTTCCACATACCTTCACTGACGGTCGGGTAGCCCGTTCTGGGAGCTTTTTCGTCCGTTTTCTCTTGAGTTGCTAGATACCATTGCACGAGCATGGTGCCACCGGTTGGCTGTGAAGCACGGTGACCCTTGAACGGTTGGCTAGCTGGTTGGTTGCTGACCTGCACCGGACTCAATTCCTTAAATCACGATAATCCTTGGTCGTAATTAAAAAATGCTTAAGTTAAAATGCTCGAACGTTTATTTTTTTTTTGTCCAGAATGGGAAAGGGATATTTCCTATGACCCGAAACGACTTGGATGCTAGAGTTAACTTTTTTGCAGCGGAACACCGGCTATGTCAGTATGGTGAAATCAGATGTGATTCCATGGTTCATCTCATAATAGTTTTTCGGTGGAACCTAGTTCTCCTCTTACGTTCTCATAAGCACGGCAGCGAGGCAATTTTGTTTCTAAGCAATTGACACAACGCCTTCTTACAACTGCACAGCAAGTATCAAGAACTGATATAACGTGCACTGCGATTTGACCTTCCCGCAAGTAAGGCCCTATCAGCCAGCACACAGGAGGACGTGCGGACACACCTTTGTGCTGTAAACTAGTACTCGATTCTGGAAATAACTTCCGAGAATCTTGTACAGGTACCCGGGTATCCTCACATCCAGAGTCACTACTGCACAGTAGCACAATAGCATCCCCCGCCTCTTACGCTGGAGAGCTATCTCGACGGTCTTTGTAACTGACATGATAGCTTCTACGGTCGTCCTTCCTTTCCAGAAACCGAACTGGCTGCTCGAGAGACCATTCACACCCTTGGTGTGCCTCAACACTCAACAGTCTGCTGAAAATTATCTTTTCGAGCACATATTCCCCGCCGTGTTGATCAAGCATATTGTTCTATACACCAACGGGTCTCCGGTTCCTTTGGCAATAGAACCAGGCTCTGCCGCTTCTAAACTTCTGGAAAACATTCTTGTCTAGCTATTTCTGCATAACAGACCTGAACATACCGGGAGCCTCTGCAATAGCTACTTTTAAGGCCAAGTTCGAGACTCCGTCCGGACCTGGGGCCTTATCTATGCTAAGGGACTTCGCTATCCCCGCAAGCTTCTCATCGGTGATTCTCTCCTAATCACTCACCTTAGTCCCCAATGGTCCTACGAAAGGAGGCCAAGGACTAGGACCATGATGCGGAAAGGGCCCCTCGTAGATCCCCTCCAACATCTCTGGATACTACTTTGTAGGAGCCATTATACCTCATGTCTTGGCCATCACGATTTTGTAGGTATTACCCCATGGATTTTCAACGGCACTCTGACAGAGACCCTAAAATCAGGCTTTTTGCTTGCTCTTATCTCGATCTTCTGCGCGACTTCGGCAGCAGAGAATATCACCCGCCGTTCATTTCACTCTTTCTTATTTCCTGCTCGGTGCATTCGCTACCTAGCCTGTAGACAGGTGCGGCGCAGGTGTGCAATCACTTGAGTCCACCAGTAAGCCGGTGGTATCCCATTTGTAGGATGGACTTGCCTAAACATGGTCGCATCGCATGCACGCGAGAGCACCGCTACCAGCTCGTCTAAACAAAGCAGGTTTCGCTCACGGCCTTGCACGGCGGAGCGCCTCCCTGAATGATGTATGCCTTCCGCCTGCCTTGACCCAATTGTCGTTACCGGCGGGTACTCGGTATTATAGATAGTAGAGTAAACATAGATCCGCGAACATCGCTGAGTGAAATGTTTCAATCGTGTGAATAGTGTTTTTCAAGAGTGCGACGATTGATTTTGACGTCATGCGCTCCATTGGTGTTGTTGGAATTGTGACGTCATGCTCGTTTGGATACAGATTTTGACAGTTCGTTTGGATACAATGGATTCATCTTCGCGGATCTATGTTTACTCAACTATCTATACTCGGTATGGGTCCACTATGATCAGAGATGCCAGATATACAGATTTTTCTGTATTACACAGATTTTTTACCTTCTATACAGACAAGATACAGAGTACAGAAAAATATAGTTTTTTTGAAGTTTGATACAGATACAGGTACCGTAATCCGGGGTATCATTGATCAGCGGGGTAACATTGATCGGCTTGACCCACCTCATGAAATGTTCAAACAAGCATTTTACATTGAATCAGTTTCTGCTATGGAATGGTATATCGTAATCTGCTATCATTTGGCTATTAAATGACATGCAATTTAAGAAAATTGAATTTCATAAACATTGAATTAAATCAATTTTTCCATAACTGTGTTTTGTAACGCAATGAGATACATTGTCAAACATTCATGCTTGGCGTGAATACTAGATACAATATGAGATTCGAAATCACTGTATTACTTCAATATGATATCCTAGAGTTGGATTTAATAAACGAAACGTTTATGAAAGTGCTCTTTTTCAGTAAAATATACGATTTATTAATAGTCGGCTATCAATTCCTTACGCCATTGCCTACCTTTAGGCGTTATTCGTGGTTTAGAGATTTTTAATCCTAAAATAACTTAAAATAGTTATTTATGTAACGAGTTGCAAAAAGATGATTTTTACAGCACGAGTCGTACATTTATCCAACGAGGCTTGCCGAGTTAGATAAATATGACGAGTGCTGTAAAAATCGAGTTTTGCAACGAGTTGCATACAACATTTTTTGCAATGAGAAAAAATAATCACTACAAGATAATCATTTCCATCATTATCATCATGCTTCCTGGTGGTTGAACGGGACCACCCACGTGTTCCATCAAACTAGACGCAAAATTTGAATCAAGTAAGCTGTGCTATAACCGTCACAGTTTTTCAAGCGCTGACGTGGAAACAAAGGTTGTTGGCCAAACAATTACATTATGATTCATAATGCAACCCAAATGAGTTGCATTATGAATCATAATGCAACTGCTTCTTATAGTCAGGAAAAGTAGGCCATAGTGATACCAAAACGGCAAGTATAAAATGCAATATTATTGTGTCAAGTTGCAAAAAGTACATAATTTGTAAGAATTTGGACAACATATTCGAGATCACCGACCCCGAATTTAGTAAGTAAGGGTATTTTCAACACAAATGAACATTAATCACTGACATGATCAATGTTACCCCAAATCAACACAATCAAAAATTAGGTTAAAAAATCTATTTAAACATGTTTTTAAGTTTTACAATACTTTTTCGAGTAACTTAACACATACTCAGAGGGCCAGTACTTGTTTTAAAAATATAAACATGTAACTTTTGCTTTAACAAGAGAATTATTCAAGAAAGATAGAAAATTCTGATCAATGTTACCCCGGATTACGGTACAGATAAAGATACAAAAGTTGAAGTTATTTTCAATAAATTCAATGGAAACTTTATAAATTTCTGCTTAAACTTAAAAAAAAAATATGTAAATTTGTACATTTTCACACATGTGTTAGAAAAATAAAAACCAGTAAAAATTTTAAACCGTCAAAAAGTAGTACAAAATCTTAAGCGATTGCAGTTATTTATTCATGCGTTTCTCCAGGATTTTTTCCTCTTTATAGGAATATTTTCTATTTACAGAATGTTCTATTTACAGTTCTACAGGATTACTTTAAGAAATTCGTCCACAGATTTCTCCAGAAAAACCCCTAAAACATCATCCTAAATTCCTAAAAATTCCTTAATATTTTTTATGAATTTCACTAGGAGGGGTTTCTTGAGAAGTTACTTCAGGAGGTTCCTAGGAAATTTCTCCCAAGATTCCTTCAACAATTTCCCTGGGATTTCTTCTGATCATTCAAGAGATTAAGTCAAAAGTGCTTTTTAAGATATCTACAGCGATTCTACTGAAGATTTCTTCAGAATTTTCTTCAGGGTGTCTTGATGGGAATGGGAATGGGAATGGGAAATTCTTTATGGGATCCCTTCTAATATATCTTTCCCACAAGGATTTTTTTTTTAGAAATTTCTTTTCCAGTTCCATCACAAATATCTCCTGGCATGTCCCCAAGTAACACACTTGTCACAGAAGAGTCACGGCGGCGCAGGTTTTTGTTACTCAGAAGTCACTGTGACATACTTCTTGCAAGTAAGTATTTATTTGTTAGAAGTAAGTCACAGTGACATCTGCGCAACAAAAACCTGCGCCGCCGTGACTATTCTGTAACAAGCGTGTTACTTGGGTCTTTAGATATCCCTGCCAAATTGGTTCAGATATTACTCCTGGGGTTTTTCTGAAGTTATTCCATAAATTTCTCAAAATAACTGAAGAATTCTTCACGAAAGGATAGTTTTAAATAAGAATTTGGGGAAGACTCTTTGAAGATTTCCATTTAAAACTCATGAAGATACTTTTGAAAACTCCGAGAATTGATTGTCTTTATTAAAGAGACTTTCAGCCCTTGGCTGGTTCGTCTATATCCTAAACAAAAACTCCGAGAGGAAATTCTTGTTTTTTTTGTGAAGTTTCCCGGACAAAATATCCTGAAGTTTTTGCATAGCAATTTCTCTTGTTCGATTCCTGCATGAATGCCTTCGATAGCTGCCCATGATCACATAGTCGACGTAACCACCATTGCCAATGTCAGCGTTCACAAGCTAATATCTATCACATGGGCATAATTGTGACCAGCTTTATTCAATAGAGCACAAGATCTAATCACTAGCTAGATGTCAACGTGAAAAATATCTTAAACTTTCCATTATTCATTGCTAAAATTTCAAAAGTGTGTTGAAAACTACAGTGGCGCTTACGTCAACTATGCGAATATGGGCAGATAATGTCAAGGAGAATACCTGAAGTAAGACCTTAAGATGCATTTTTTCTTCTCTGAGAAAAGTATCGAAAGACTTCTGGAGGAATTTCGCGAGAAAAGAAAGCGTGAGAAATTTCTGGGAAATCCAGAGATGAATTTCTGAAAGTATGTTGAATATATTTCCTGGAGGAGTTCGTTAGGAAACAGCTGAAATAAAAAAAAGGTGGGGATCTTTATAGAACATAGAATAAAGAATATAGAAAATTCTTGAAAGCATCCTGGATAAATGTCCATGAAAAGATTTTGGAGTAATGTCTGCATCAATCATTCATAGAGTACTAGCAAAAAAATCTTTAAAAAATCTCGTTTGTCTGAATAAATCTAAAGCAATGCCTGGACGAAAACCTGAATGTACTATTGGAGAATCCCCTGGAGGAACTTTCAGAAGAATCTTTTGAGAATTTCTAGAGGAATTTTTAAAAAATTGCCCGAGATAATCCCGAATGAATGGAGTAATACCTGACAGAACCTCTGGAGAAATTCAAGCTTAAACTTCAAGTGGAATTTTTGATAGAATATTTTTGAAAAAAAAACAGAATGTCCTGGAATTACATTCTTTTAGAAACGTTTCGAGCAATTTCTGAAGATAAATGGAAGAACTTTCGAGGGAATCCCACAGAAAAACGCACGGAAAAATCTTACAATATTCCAGGAGGAATTTCCTCAGAAATATTTGAAGACATACATGAAGGTCTTCAAGCATGAACTTATGTAGAAATCCCTGAAGGAATTTCCCACAAAATCCCTCAAGAAATCTCATGAGGAGTTTTTGAATGAATTTCTGAGGAAACCCGTGGACCAGTTTTAAGAAGAATCTTTTGAGTAATTCCATGAGAAACTCCTGAAAAAAACCCTAGAAAAAGCTTTTGGAGGAATTCATGAAAGAATCTACAGGAGTCGCTTGGAATTTTTACAAAGAAATCCATGAACAGAAATGCATTCTGAAGGGATACTAAGAGAAATCTTTAGATAAATTCTTGTTAATATCGTTCCAAGAAAGCCTTTTTCGCGATAAGTGCAGAAAAAAATTGTGAAATATTAAAGCATGCAACGGTTCAATTTTTAATTAGGCACCATAGTGAAATCATTCCACGGGCACTGAAATTGAGTATTGAGTAACCAGTTCTGATTTCACCATGATGGCATTGATGGCAGCCCTCTGTTCCATTTGGTCTGGGACAGGTCGTCCTTTTCAGGCCCACCCTTTCCATTTTTCCGGGACGCCAGGCTGGGGTACGACTCACTGGCATTACTGCCAACATTCGGGATTAATAACCACGCAGCCACCGATTGCAAGAGAGTTTGTGGGGCAATATCAGGCTGGGTTTTTGGGTGAACGCGCTACAACGGACCAGATGTTCGCCATCCGCCAGGTGTTGCAGAAATGCCGCGAATACAACGTGCCCACACATCACTTGTTCATCGATTTCAAATAGGCGTATGATACAATCGATCGAGAACAGCTATAGCAGATTATGCACGAACACAGATTCCCGGATAAACTAATACGATTGATCAAGGCAAGGATGGATCGAGTGATGTGCGTAGTTCGAGTATCAGGGACACTCTCTAGTCCCTTCGAATCTCGCAGAGGGTTACGGCAAGGTGATGGTCTTTCGTGCTTGCTGTTCAACATTGCTTTGGAGGGTGTAATAAGAAGAGCGGGGATAAACACGAGTGGGTTGATTTTCACGAAGTCCGTTCAGCTGCTTGGTTTCGCCGATGATATTGATATTATTGCTCGTAAATTTGAGACGATGGCGGAAACGTACATCCGACTAAAGAGTGAAGCCAGGCGAATCGGATTAGTTATTAATGTGTCGAAGACAAAGTACATGATGGCAAAGGGCTCCAGGGAGGAATCACCGCGCCCGCCACCCCGAATTCATATCGACGGTGATGAAATCGAGGCGGTTGAAGAATCCGTGTACTTGGGCTCACTGGTGACCGACGACAACGACACCAGCAGAGAAATTCAGAGGCGCATTGTGGCAGGAAATCGTGCCTACTTTGGACTCCGCAGAGAGTTTTTGAACGGAAGGTGTTGCGTACCATCTACGGCGGAGTGCAGATGGAAGACGGGACTTGGAGAAGGCGAATGAACCACGAGCTGCATCAGCTGCTGGGAGAACCAACCATCGTCCATACCGCGAAAATCGGGAGGCTACGGTGGGCGGGTCACGTCATCAGGATGTTGGATAGCAACCCGACTAAAATGGTTCTCGAGAGTCATCCGACCGGTACAAGAAGACGTGGAGCGCAGCGAGCTAGGTGGGTCGACCAAGTGGAGGACGATCTGCGGACCCTACGCAGAGTGCGGTACTGGAGACAAACAGCCCATGGACCGAGTGGAATGGAGACGACTACTATGTACAGCAGAGGACGCTCAGGCCTTAGTCTGATCGGTATATCTTTCATATGCAAGCTGACATGCTATGACTTCTCCCGAACTGGAAGAATTCGAAAGCCCAAAATTTGCAACTATCTCACAGAGTAAGGAAAACTTTTTTCAGCAGCCAGAAAAGTCTTCCTTTTCCTTTTTGGCTTCCCTAGCTTTCATTCGTGCGGTCTACGACTACGACCAAATTTTAACTCCACCGCACAGGGAAAAAGTCCTAAAAAAGAAAATTGCACGAATTTAGTTGTTGAAGCGCACTTTTAATCTCTCCATTTATTGCATACCGGTTTGGCTCGGCTCGGCAGCACAGCCGAAAAGAGATGAATCAAATTAATTTCTTTTGTGACTATTTTAATATGACATCATTTCGCGGGCGGAATGCTGCGCCCGTCGTCGTGCCGTTTAAAATGTTTTAATCACAATGCGGAAAATGGCTCGAATTCCTTCTGCAAGCCAGCCGGCAGCAAGCTAATCTCTTTTAATTTCCTGGAAATTCAGGTGCAACTTTACGGCCTGGTTCTCGGTTTTTATTACGACGACGACGACTGAGATGTTAAACCATCCCAAGAAGAGTTACGGCTGAAGCGCGTTGAGCCATAAACGTCTGTTCGGACCAAACTTTACCAATAGTCAGCCCCCGGGGGAAAGTAATTTATGAAATTCCACTTTTCCTTCCCAACCCTCCGAGAATCAAGAAAACCATTCACTTTTGTTATTATCCCCACTAATAAACGAACGAAAACGATGAATCGGAGGGGACGATGAGCCACATTCCGCAGGAACAAGACGGCTACAAGGAGACGCATCATGAATATGAATTGTTTGTTAGTTACCGGAATGGCTCGAAAGGGTGGCTGCCTGGCCGCTGGCTGCCAACGTAACTTTGTCTAATCCGCATTTGATGGCCGGGTAGTTGTTCTTCGAGGGGTCGATGGAGGGGGTGGTGATCAAAAATTATAATGCTTCAGCCTAGAACACGCATCTTTCTGGAGCAGGGGAAGCAATCGGGATGATGTGCTTTTATGACCCAGATATTAAATAGTTTACGAGCAGGATCGGAGAATGCGTAAAAGTATGGTGTTGGTACGGCGAATCAATTTCTTTGAATTGAATTAACAAACTTTTATTCTTCGGGATCGTACCTAGAATGCTCCATTTGTGTTCAGTACTGCCTATACACTACGAAGACTCATTTTTGTGGATCTCAAGTCGGTCTTTTGGGTAAGGATGTGGACCGTCAATCCGGAGACGCGGTTTCTCCACAATCTTTTCCAAGATTTCTACTGGAGTTTTTTCTAAGATTCTTGATGAGATTCTTCCAAGGGATCTATTAGGGATTCCTTCAGAAGTTCTCTCTTGAGTTCTTCCAGAAGTTTCTTCTGACATTCCTGAAGATTCCATTAGGGACTCCGCCAGGATTATTTCAAGAACACTTGCCATTTTTTCTACTAAATAGGAAGAGGTCCCGGGATTTCTCACGAGATTCTTTCCGGGATTTCTTAAAATTCTGGATTCCTTCAAAATTCCTAACGAAATTCCTTTAGGACCGTGGTTACCAAAGTGCGGCCCGCGGGCCGCACGTGATGTCTAAATTTCCATGTTGTGGAAGATATCTTTGTAATATTTCTAATGGAGGCTCTTCTACACCCAGAATAGTGAAGAATAACGAGTTGCATGTTCAGTAATTCGATGTATTTGATGCTAAAATAGCAGTTGAAAAAACAGGCCTGAGGATCACTGCTTTAGGAGTTGATTTCAGGATGAAAATCTTCAAGGAATTCCTTCTGTTATTTCTCAGAGAGCTCTATCTGAAATCCTTTTTAGGGTTCCCTAAGAACTTCTCTGTTGGAGACATTCAGACGATTCTTCTTAATTTCATCTGAGATTCCTCCAGGTACTCCCTCCAGGATTCCTTTTGGGACTTTAAGAGATTTCCTCTTGGATTTCTCAAGGATTTCCGAGAACCCTCCATGAATTCCATCTGAGATTCTCCTAGTAGTTTCAATTGTAATGTCTTCAGACGTTTTTTGGGACTTTGAGGATATTTCAGAAAAAAAAATGGAATTCAGGTAGGAACTATTGGAGAAATACCAGAAGAAACTTTGAAGAGAATTTCTTGCAAATATGCTGGAAGAATTCTTACAGAAATTGATTATGAAATTCTTCTAGGAACTCTTGTAGTAACTTTATAAGGGGGTCAGGAGTATCTTCTGAAATTTTAAAATTGGCTTCCTCTAGTAACTCCTTCTGTGATTCCACCAGGAATTTCTTCTGGGATTCCTCCAGTTATTTGTTCCGGGAGGTCACTTCTGAAATTTCTTTCTTAACCTTATTTTTCCATCACGTTGGCAGCAGATCACTTACGTAGTGTACGGTTTTGATGGAAAATTACCCTAATACCAAAGGAGGGTTAAATTCTTCCTGGGGTTTGATTAATTTAGAAGTTCTTTCTGTGATTCTTCCAGGAGTTGAAGGCATCCTATAATATTCCTCAAGAATTTCTTCTGGAATTCCCCAAAGAATTCTAGGGGATTCCTACAGAAACTCCTCCAGGAATAATTTACGAGGTTCCTGCAGAAATTCCTTCCAAAATTCCTCTAGAAATTTCTTCAGATATTCCATTAGGAGTTTCGTAAGGGATTCCTCACGGAGTTCCTTTTAGGACTCCTCCATTTGTAGATCCCATCATCTGGTATTTCTCCAGGAGCTTTTGCTGAGATTCCCTTAGATGTTTTTTGAAACTCCTCCCGGTGTTACTTCTGGGATTCCGGCAATATTTTTTTTTTTTTAGAAACTGACCATGAGCTCCATCTGCGATTCCTCAATGAGTACCTTCTGTCATCTGAAAGTTCTTTCTGAGAATCCTCCTTATGATGATTCCTACATCTTAGATTTCTTGAGGAGCTCTTTCTGAGATTCCTTCAGAAGTTCCTTCTAGGACTTCGAGCACACGAGAAGGAATTCCTAGCGATAACACTTAATTCTTGGTGAAACTCTTGGTGGAACTTCTGAAGAAATATCAGAAGCAATTTCTGTACGAATCTCGGAACGAATTCTTGAGGAATCCGGAACGAATGCTTGTAGGAAGCTCGGTATGAATTCCTGAAGGAATCTTCAGAGACATTCTTGGAGGAATCTCAGAAGGTATTCCTGTAGCAATCTTGGAACGATTTGTTGGTGGAATCTCGATACGAAGTCTTGGAAAAATCCCGGAATGAAATTCTGAAGGAATCCTGGAACTCTCGAAAGACTTTCAGAACCATTTCTTGGAAAAAATTGAATCTCTGAAGAAATCCCTGATGGAGTTCCACGAGGAATCCCGAATAGGTCCTCATTAGGAATCGCGGAAGAAACTGTGGAAAGAATACCAGAAATAACTCCAGGATTCCAGGCAGAATTCCTGAAATGAATCTCGCGACTCCAAAAGTAATCCCGGAAGGAATCTCAAGAAGAGCAATCTTAGATGGAGATCTTAGAGTATGGTTTCCCAAACTGGGGGTCGCGAGGGGCAGTCGAATATTTTACTGCAGCAGACAACAAATGGTGAGTCGCGAAAAGTACGTCTGCTGGTCAAAGGGGGTCGCACACCTGAATGTTTGGAATCCTGCGTCTTGGAGGAACTGCAGAAATAACTCAGGAAGGAATCCCAGACGAAACCTCTTTGGGAATTTCAGGAAGAACTTCTAAAGGAATCCTAGATACGCTCCTCGAAGACTCTCATAAAGAGCTCCCTGGCCCATACTGGAAGAAATTGCTGGAGAAACTGAAAAGGTAATCCTAGGGGAATCTCGAAAGGAAGACCTGGATGAAACATGAAAGGAGCTCCTAGGAAAATGCCACCAGCAAGTCATAAAGAAGCATACTTCTTGCACTACTTTATCTTGATGCAGTAGAATTTTGCCAACCGGAACCACAATAATCTTCACATATCCAGTGGAACTGTGTCCAGACCTCAAGATAATACATTTCGGGTTGAACCAGCAACCCACCCATCAGTTTTAAGTTGGTACATCTACCAAGTGCTTGAGTTCAAATTAAATCACCCCATCTGAAGAAGCCAGTAAAGTCCGAATCGCAAGCAACAAGGCCACGGAACGTCAAAAACTTAAGAAAAATTCTACCTTAGCAACCGTGTCGCGATCTGGTAAGATATATATCGATCTTAGTCAAGATGGCTTTGCTTAACTCAAAAATGTCATGCGGAAGTTTTGGTATAGATTGAGTCCGTTCGGTTTTCAACCGTCGTGATGCGGACAATCTCCTACCTATCGGGCGGTCTAGAATTCGGTCCCTGTTTTTGGAATTTTCCCAATGGTTAATGGACGATTAATATTAAAAGCTACAATTTTCATGTGGGTGCGGATACATTACAAAGATATTATCATAAATAGTTATTTTTTTCTGGATATAGAGATAAAGCTCTTAGAGTTCCTTCAAGGATTTTTCACAATACTTTTTCCGAATTTTTGTCGTTATTTTCTTAGAATTCCTTTCAAAATTTCTCCCGGAGAGAAATTTACACGGGATTTCTCTTGGGATATGTCTCGGAATCCCTAAAGGGGTTTCTCTCACGATATATCGATATATATCGTACCAGAAATTCTTCCTCTTGAATGATTTGTTGGGAATCCTTCCTGAACGAATTTTCTCCGAGAGTTCTTCTCAGAATTTCTACAGAAGTTATGCCTTATATTTCCAATAGAGATATTTTTTTTACATTTGTTCTAACGAGATTTTTAGCCCTTGGCTAGTTTATCTCGGGACCCACGCTTTACTTCCCTTCCGAAGGAAGAACTCACATTTTGTGAGTTTTTCGGGAGTGGGATTCGATCCCAGGTCCTCGGTGTGATAGTCACGGGCTTTAACCATCACACCGGGTCCGCTCCCCAATAGCGATATTTCGAATTTACCCTGGATTTTCTACGAAGATTTTCTGAGGGGGTGTATCCCGGAGTTCCCTTCTGGAAGTTCTACAGTAGCTAATTTTCTAACCAATACATTTTCAAAAGTAAGATTTTCTGTTTGAGTTTCTCTCAGGATTCCTCTCTAATGATGTGTTGCGATTCCTTTCGGAGTGACTTTCCCTTTTCTCCGAGTTTCTACAGGATTTATTCCTGGAATTTCTTTTAGAGCTCCTCCAAAGTTTTCTTTTAAGTTTATTTTCTGGAGATTTTCTGCAAAATGTTTTACATGTGTTCCTCTCGATATTTGTTGCAAAATTTCTCCTGTAATACCATCATGAATATTGCATGAGCATTCTTCTAAAGTTTCTGCAGGGATTTCTACAGGATATCTCCTAAATGTTCAGCGGGATTTTTTTTCTGAAGTTACACTCGACATATCTGTCGGACTTTCGTCCGGGATATCTGTAGGAGTTTTTCAGGATTTATATTGAACTTTCTCCCAAGATATTTTCCAGAATTTCCTCCGGAGTTCGTTTTTGGGAGTTCTGCAGGAGCTGGGGTTCTTTCCGCATTTTCTTTCAGTTGTGTGTTTCTAAGAATTTTTCCCAAAGTTTTTCTCGGGATTCCTTTTGAAGGATGTGCTACGATTCCTTCCGGACCAAATTTCCCTAGGAGCTTTCCTGAGTATTTCTAGGGGTTACATATTCTTGGGATTTTTAACAGAGCTCCTCCAAAGTTATCTTTAGAGGTTTTTTTTTCTGAAAATTTTCTGTAAAATTGTCTACAGAAGTTTCTTCCGATGTTTTTTTTTAACTTTTTCCAGCAATTTTATCAAGGAATTTACGTTAGCTTTCTTCAGAACTTTCTCCTGATTTTTCTACAAGATTTGTTTTTAATGTTCAGCGGAATTTGTCTTGATGTTTCACCCGAAATCTCTATCGGAGTTTCTTCCAGGATATCCCTTGAAGTTTTTCAGGAATTATCCTGGTTTCTCCTAAGGGTTTTGCCGGATTTTCTTCCGGAGCTCTCTTTTGTGAGTTCTGTAGGAGCTGGAGGTCGTCCCACGTAGTAGATTACAGGATTTCCTACAGTATTCATTTTAAAATTTCTTGGAGTTTTTCAAGGGTTACTCGCAAAGTTCGTACCGGAATACATGCCGAAAATCGTTCCGGAGAGCTGAGGGATTTCTCTAATAGTTGTTGACGAAGTTCTTGCATAGATTTTTCCGGGAGTTTTCCTCGGATTATCTCCCAGCAGGAGGTAATGAACTCCTATGAAACCCTATGAAATTCCCTGCGTAAAATCGGAAGAAATTCAGGTAAAATCTCTCGAGAAACTACGGGAGAGAAATCTCAAAAGTTATTTTGGAAGATCTCCTGAGAAAAACTGGGACATCTTGAAAAAAAATCTCGGAATAACTCTGCGACACAAGATATACAGTATGCGGCAGGAAAAAATGCGAAAGTGTTTTTCAACTTCAAACCTCGTGTTCGTCCATTTGACGTTAACCAATCTATGTTTCAACATTCCATGATATCTAATAGGCTAGTTTTCTGAAAAGTTAATTAAAAAATTTCCCATTTTGGTCACTAACCTTTACAGGGCGGCGCCTGAAGCTGAAGACTATTAGAATTTTCAAACCGCAGAAAAGTACACAGTTCGCTAAATTTCGTATCTGATAAAACAAAATGTTCAATTTTCTCTACAGTATCATCAAATATATATACTTATTTCATCTAGTATGTGAAACTATATGGCTCTGGATCAGTGTGGTCTGGTTGTTCATCGAATTTAAGCTAATTTTGTTACTGTTATAGTCATTTTGTTTAATGACCATTGGGCGCGCAGTTTATTGATACCCGCTTATTAGGCTTACATTATCACATGTTAAACATCAAATATGTTCATTTTTATTTTTCAGTGCTAAACTATAGAAATTGACTGATACACTGTCATGAAAAAATAGTCATATATATCCCATATTTAGCGTGTAATAGTGCCTTGAACTTTTCGCATTTTTTCCTGCCGCACCCTGTAATTCCCAACAAACATTTTTGCTGTACAAGAGTGGAACAAACCACTCTCAAGCAAACTTTAGTCTAAGAAACTGTTACTGTTTCTTGGGAAGGTTATTTTCTAGAGGAAATAGGAAAACCTCTACTTATCTCGACGGGTCTTCAAGAGAACTCCCGGAAAATACTCTGGAAGAAATCCTCGGAAGATTTCATACAGAAATCTTGCAAAAATCCCAGGAGAAACTGATAACGTAAGCAACCGCAGAAACCAGTAGGAGAAATTGAAGAAGGAACTTTAGATAAATTTGGGAAGCGTCTCCGGATGGAATTCAGTGGAACATTCTGATAGCATATGGGGGCATCCTCTGAAAGATTATTCTGGGAGGCACGTGCCACAAATTAGTGTTTTTTTTTGTAATTATACTGAACACCCCACGTTGGGCGCCGTATTACGAAACTATAACGAAGCACTACAAATGTGCATAGACCTAAATATCCCACACACTCCGATATTAAAATTTAATTCAAATGATAAAAGTGCATTTCACCCCACACTCCCATAAGAACAACTGCCCAGGTGCTTGAACTTCAATTTACGCCAATATCAATGCCCATTGTAACTAACGCGCAAAATTTCGGCAGCTAGAAAAATCGCACCATACACATTACTGACCTGGTTTTATGAATCATCGCTCATGTCACGACGGACGGTTGGTCGGCCGGGGCAACGATCGCGCAGCGATACGTTGTTCATGATCGTACACGTTGGGTCCGGTTGGTATGGTACAGTTTTGATTACGCTTGGTTGGGTTGACGACGATAACGATGATGATGGTAATGATGATAATGACGAGTAGGATAGGTAGAGTAATAGGTTTTGGACTTTGAGTATTTACTTTTGGTAGGGTTTTGGATATGCCCAAGTTGGTTCGGGCATTGTTAGGAAGTATTGTGACTATTTCGGCAAGACGAGAGTGCTGGTAGGAGTTTCAGACACGCCCAAGCTGGTTCGGGCATTGCTAGGAAATTTAGGCTATAAATACTGAGGCTTTGGCTTCAGTCGGGGGAGTTCGGTGACAACGTTAACGCAGGCAGCACATCGGATAAGTCTTGAGCTCCCATGTGGGACACCTCTAGATACTGTCCAAATAAAGGCTGTAGTTAGTACGAAAGCAAGGACTTAGGTGATACGAATTAAGTGAAAAGTGTAATGTAATTTGTTAAAAGGTTGTTAGGAAAGACTAGAACAATACTAAGGAGAAAAAGTGAAACGTTGTAATATAAGATAAGTGATGGTTTGTGATACTTCAATATAGTTTATTAAAAAGATGTCGTCGGACTGTAATGAAATGAAAGATATCACATTCCGTGTAGTGTTTAATGCAGCCCCTGGACGGTACAGGGCGCTTCAAATGTAAATTAGAAATATAACACCTCATTGTGGAACACTACAAAAGCGTAACATCCAATATTGACCATACAACACAAAACATATATTACATCGTGTTACCTAAATTGACAACAAATTAACCAAACATAGGATGACAAGGTCTCATTGGCCGATTTTGGGCGTATCCTGGAGTTCTTCTATGGCAGTTCGCCTTCTTCACAGTTATCACAGCTGTGTTTACAGGGTGCGGCAGGAAAAAATGCGAAAAGTTCAATAGTGCCACGCTAAATATGGGATATATATGACTATTTTTTCATGACAGTGTATCAGTCAATTTCTATAGTTTAGCACTGAAAAATAAAAATGAACATATTTGATGTTTAACATGTGATAATGTAAGCCTAATAAGCGGGTATCAATAAACTGCGCGCCCAATGGTCATTAAACAAAATGACTATAACAGTAACAAAATTAGCTTAAATTCGATGAACAACCAGACCACACTGATCCAGAGCCATATAGTTTCACATACTAGATGAAATAAGTATATATATTTGATGATACTGTAGAGAAAATTGAACATTTTGTTTTATCAGATACGAAATTTAGCGAACTGTGTACTTTTCTGCGGTTTGAAAATTCTAATAGTCTTCAGCTTCAGGCGCCGCCCTGTAAAGGTTAGTGACCAAAATGGGAAATTTTTTAATTAACTTTTCAGAAAACTAGCCTATTAGATATCATGGAATGTTGAAACATAGATTGGTTAACGTCAAATGGACGAACACGAGGTTTGAAGTTGAAAAACACTTTCGCATTTTTTCCTGCCGCATACTGTATAGCTAGCTTTGGTGCAGGAATATTAATCCTGACCCTATTGGGATGCTGGCTTTAACCCTCGAGTAGTCGTGTCTTCGACCACCTTCAGCGAATTCTTCTAGGAATTTCTATTAAAATTCTTCCAAGCATTTCTTCGCAAATATTTTACTGAATTTGCTCACAGAAATTCAAAGATTCTTCTAAAAATTCCTCTGAGGTTTTTCTTTATAATTCCTGGAACATGTTCCAGGATCTCCTTCAGAAATTGTTGTTGTAATTTCTCCAGGTACTACTGCATATATTCAGGAGTTCTCTCGGGCATATAATTGGAAATTTAAAAAAAAGGTGACAAAGAAGGTTTTTTTTTCAATTTTTGCAAAGGGCGGAGGGGCGCCTAGTGTATAAAACATTGGCAATGGGAAGGGTTTAACCCCCAAAACCCCTCCCTTGTGCACGGGCTTGACTCTTTAAGATTTTTTTTGTGGGAATTTGAGTAAGCCTGCAGAGGGTTCTCTACTCTTGCTGATCTTGTTTCAAAAATTCCTTAAAAGATGAATTCCTCCACGACCAGGATGTTTTTTTTATTTCCACATGTTTTTTTTTTCAGAAAATTTCTCCAGGTAGTACTTTGAGATTTCTTGTGTACTAATCCCTGCATAAATTGTATAAGAAATTCTTCTAAGAATGCCTCCACGAGTTCTTCGAAGAATTCTTTCAGGGAATCCTTCATGGATCGGATCCCTTAGATTTTTTCAGGAATTTCTTCAAAAATTCCACTAGTACACTTGTCTGCATTTTTTCAGACATTTTTTTTAAATTCCTACTATGAATTTCTCTAGGAATACCACCAAAATTTTATAAAACAATATTTATTGGAATTTTAAGAGTTCCCTCAGAAGTTTCTGATGATTTTTTTTGCGATTTCCGCATGAATTTTGAGAAGTTTCTTCAACTATTCACCTAGGAGTTCATTTATGAATCCCCCAGAAAATTATTAAAAATTTATTCTTGGAATCTCTTTCGGACAATCCTCCAGAAATTTGTTTAGTTATTCCTTCAGAAGTTCTTTCAATAATTTGTTGAGCAATTTTTAAAAGAATTTTTTTAAGAAAAAAACAGCAGGAATACTGCCTCCACTCGCATAGTCCCATTTAACTTTGCATCACTTTTGAGCTAACGATATGAATTGACATAATTTTCATTGTACTTCCAAAAATCATACTAAAATTTGTAGATTTTTATGACAATGCTTTATAAAAACACCAAATCATGAGCGTTCCTGAACGAGCAAAGTTAATAATCTACGGAAGCTGCGTGATGTTTTTTTTTTTTGAAGTTTCACATGGAAACGAGTTTTCAAACTTCCCATTGCCATTCTTTTAGAAATTAAAAGAATGTCAATGGGAAGTTTGACAAATGGGAGTCACATGCGGGTGGGGGAAGAATATCTGAAACAATTCATGCAGGAACATCTGAAGCAATTCCAGGAGATATATCGAACAGAGCAGCAGGAGAAATAAAAAAAATTCTCAAAGAATCTTTGGAGGAACCCTTGAAAGAGTTTCCGTAAGAATGTCTGTGGGATTTTTAAGGAAATTTTCAAAGAGATTTCCGCAAAACTCCTTCGAAAAACTTGAGGCGAAACTAGAAGCATTTCCTCATTTTTTTGGTTTTTTATTTATTTATTGTTATTTATAAAATAACAAAGCAATATTTTTAAAATCGGTTTTCGTACACATGTAGAGTATGGATCATGGTATCTCCTGATTTTTTTTCCTGGTGGAAAATGTTTTCCATTTTTACAAAAACTATTTTTAGTGAAATTTTGTTCAAAAATGGTTTCTGCAAAAACGAAAAACATTGTTCAGCAGAAAAAAAAATCAGGAGATACCTTGATCCATACTATACATGTGTAAGAAAACCGATTTTGAAAATATTGCTTCGTTATTTTATAAAAAATCAAAAACCAAAAATTTAGGAAATGGATCCAGCTTCGCCTTAAACATAAATCCCCAAATTCCTGAAGAAATTGTGAAGAAGTCTCAGGAGATGTTTTTGCAAGAATCCCTGGGGGGATTCAGAAGGCATTCAAGCAGGAATTTTGAAAATATTCCTGCACAATTTTATGAAAAAAAACTCCAGTAAAATCCCTGTTAAAACCTCAGGAAGTACTCTTGAAAGATTATCCAGAGGAATGTCTAAAAAGCTCCCAGTGAAACCCTCCTCCAGGACATCGAATGTTTAATAAACTTCCTGAAAATCTCGGGAAATCTTCGGTGGAATTCCTGAAAAAGCTTTTAAATTAATTTTAAGCAAAATTCCTGGAGCAATACCCGAGCAGAGGAAAAAAGCTCAATAATAGCATATTTTGATATGGAGAACAAAAAGTGATATTTGTTTGTTTGAGATAAGAGGTAAAAGGACTGAAAAAAATATCCCAATTTTGCTCCTGGAACATCATCATCATAGCACATTTAGCTCTTGGTAAGATCTAACCAGTGACTATTTGATCGATCTTCAAATATCATGTTTTGCTATTGGTTAGTTGGTTCAAGAACAAATTTTTGCTATTATTTTCAGTACTTTTACCAATTATCTCAAACAAACCAATATCACATTTTGATCGTCAATACTGAAACTCTGCCCGTGTACTCTGATAAAATTCTTAGATAATTTTTGAAAGTATTCCAGGAGCAATTTGTTGACGTATTTCTGAAAAAAAATCTTGTAAGAATAATACATGGGAAAACCACCTAGCTATGCCTCAAGATCTAAAGATCTGAGAAAAAAAACTTCAGATATTTCTAGAGGAATTCAGGAATTCAAAAAACCTTGGATATATTGCTGATAACATTTCTTTTAGAATCCGTGGAAAAAATCTTAGTGTTTTTCTTGGAGAAAGTACCGAAAAATTCTCTGGTAGAAACCCTGATGGTAACTCTGTATGAACTCTTGATTTTCAGAATGAATCCCCGAAGAAATACCTGTAATCATACACATACACAATAGCGAGGGTCATCGGAACCGTTTTCTCAGATCAAAGCTTTTCTGGTTCCGTTTCGGGTCCTGAGTATCCGTGCAAAACTTGAGCACGATCGGTTGCGTCTACACTTTGGGAAAACATACTTTTCTGCATTTTTGTCATAAGTTGAAAAACTTTGTCTGAAACTTTTCAACCGATAACGTAAAATGATAGCCTAGGATGTTGTGAAAAACTGTGTCGAAGACGGCAAAGCGATCCGATGCTTGTGAAAATAGTTATAACCAACGAACCGCATGCATGTATATATGTTTTAACGTGTAAAGGAATAACAATAGCAACAAAATCATGCTGTTTCGCCAAGCAATCCCAACGCTATAATTTTTTTTCATAAGCATCAGATCACTTCGTGGTCTTCGAAAAAGTTTTTCAGGACACCCTAGGCTATTTTTCACGTTATCGGTTACTTACATGGTTAAAAAAAATCGAGTTAAAAAAATGCTAAAAAGTGTGTTTTCCCATGTAAAATCCCATACAATCTTCAAACGCGATGCGCAAAACGTAGACATAACCGATCATGACCAAATTTTGCACACTTATTTGTGTCCTGAAATGGGACACAAAAAGTTTTGATCTGATGGGATATCATCAATTTTTGCACTTTTCCATATAACGAATGACCCACTCTAATACACAATTCCTCAACAAATCGCTGGTGAACTTCTTGAAGAATGATCTGAAAGAATTGCGGAAGAAACCTCTGTAGTAAATTCGAAGGATTTTCTAAATAATTTCCTAAAATAATTCCTAAAGGAATTCCAGAAGGAACCCATTAAGATCTGCCTGCACTGAAGGAATTTCTGGAAGAATCTTTAGTAAATTCAATTCCTGAGTTGGTGGACTGAATTCCTGGAACAATTTCTGGAGGTATCCATGGGAAAATTTCGGAAGGAATCCATAGAATTTTTCTCAAAAAAAATCTTGGATAAATTATTCAGTTAAATTTAAAAAAAAATCTCTAGGAATCCCCAGGAAAATTTCTAAAGGATTCCTAGCAAAAATTTCTTAAGGAAACTTTGGAAGTATCTCTGATGGAGTCCGTTGAAATTTATTGGAGAAACTACTGGAGGAGTTCTAAACTTTCGATTTTCTGAGGGAATCGCAGAAAGCATTTCTGAAAGAACTCGTGGTTGGTTTTCTGAAATAACTCAAGTATGAATTTCTGAAATATTCCATAGAGGAATTCATGGTGGCTTTTCTGGAGATATTCTTGGAGAGAAATTCTTGAAGTATATGTTCCGAAAGAAGTTGCTAAATTGATCGGTGGAAAACGTTTTGAATGAAATTTTTGAACGATTTATTAAAAGAATACTTGAAGTAATTCCGGAAGAAATCCAAGGAGTACTGTGAAAGCTCTGAACAGTGAGTACAAATTCAAACCATGCAAAACAACACAATTTATACGTAATAATCATCTCCCAACATCAGATTGCCGAAAGCAATTCCGATTCATCTCCTGTACCTACACCACTTTCTCCACCAAAGAGTAGTTGCAACCGAGTGCGCATTCTTCCCTTGACAGCTCCTGACAGTGGTGGAAAATATTAACATCTCACTTGGCCGGACGTATGCCTTTATTGTTAAATAGTGTGCTACTCTTGCTGTGAAGCTGTACACAGAGGAAGGGCCCGCAAGTGAGTGAACTAACTTCCGGAATAAAGAGAATCGTTGGAAATGGAATCGGTAAATAGAGCAGTACAAACATGTACTTCACTTTGTCTGAGGCTATGTGGGTTACACCAACAATGCAGAGGATCCAGTAGTTCTCATGTGTATTACACGGGCAACTAGGCAATGATAAAAAAGAGCGATCAGTTCATCGTGCAGGAAGGATTGAAATGCATTTTTTCAGGCAAAATGTGCTTCAGATTATGTGAGAATATTCCTGCCAAAATGAATATTAGGCTCAGTGTACCCGTTATGGCTATAGTACCTCAAATTCGCCATAGTTGATTTAAAAAAACCGAAATTAAAAAGTATGTCCATAACTGGTACAGGGTTTCTATCATTGGCACACGCCGTAATAAATAGTAAAAGTGGGTTTAGCTGAGATTGTATATTTTTCCTGTAAAGTATGAAAACAAATCTATCATTTGACATATCGCCGACATTCGTCGGTCTTCTTCCTATTTTTGTAGAAGTAGTTTTCCTAAGGTAGTGCGTTTACATGTACATCAAAGATAGTATGGGAATGTGTTCTCTTACTTCAACAATTATGTATCAATAATACAGTCAATATTTACTGGGTACCAGGGCATTGTGGTATCGATGGTAATGAAAAGGCTGATGAATTAGCCAGGATCGGATCAAACCAACCATTTCTAGGGCCAGAGCCATTTTGCGGAGTCTCAAAATGTTCTGTCAATATGGAACTCAGGAACTGGGAACAAAAGATGGTGATTACGAACTGGGGGAATGCTGTTGCATGTCGGCAATCCAAAAAAATCATAATGCCTAATATATCGAATACACAAAAGCTTTTACTCTTGTCAAAAAATGAACTGTGTTCGTACACAGGGCTAATTACAGGACATTGCCCTGTTAGATATCATCTGAAATTAATGGGCAAAGCTGAAAACGATATTTGTCGCTTTTGTAAGGAGGATAGTGAAACCTCCGAGCATTTATTATGCAGTTGTCCTGCTCTTTTCAACAGAAGAGCGATTTTCTTTGATAAGGGACTTTTACAGCCCTTTGAAGTATGGTTTTTAAATCCAAGTAAGGTAGTGCGTTTCATACGGCACATTATACCTAGCTGGGATGATACCTAGGTCTTGCGTTGATGATTTCTGACATATAGAAACTAATCACCTTGACAAGGTACAATTAGTAAAATGGGTTGTGTATCACAAAAGATCAAATATGGTCGCAGTGATAATATACCCGACAAAAAAAAAAAAAAGGTAGTGCGATAAATGGTGCAGGCACCCTATTTTGCTTCCGATTCTAATTGTTTGAGTCGTTTTCTCGCTACAAGTCTGTCAATTTTTAACCAATTCATTTGATTTTTCGTATACGGAACAACCGTGTCTCCCTTTTTTCTTTCACCGGTTTAAAATGGACTAAGTGCAAAAACAGAATCGAATGTAACTCATTCACTTCTATTAGAAGCGACAATCGCTACGTGGTTTGGTGAGCTCGTTCCATGTTATAAATGGCATATTCATTCTATATCCAATCCAAATCCAATCCAAATCCAATCCAAATCCAATCCAAATCCAATCCAAATCCAATCCAAATCCAATCCAAATCCAATCCAAATCCAATCCAAATCCAATCCAAATCCAATCCAAATCCAATCCAAATCCAATCCAAATCCAATCCAAATCCAATCCAAATCCAATCCAAATCCAATCCAAATCCAATCCAAATCCAATCCAAATCCAATCCAAATCCAATCCAAATCCAATCCAAATCCAATCCAAATCCAATCCAAATCCAATCCAAATCCAATCCAAATCCAATCCAAATCCAATCCAAATCCAATCCAAATCCAATCCAAATCCAATCCAAATCCAATCCAAATCCAATCCAAATCCAATCCAAATCCAATCCAAATCCAATCCAAATCCAATCCAAATCCAATCCAAATCCAATCCAAATCCAATCCAAATCCAATCCAAATCCAATCCAAATCCAATCCAAATCCAATCCAAATCCAATCCAAATCCAATCCAAATCCAATCCAAATCCAATCCAAATCCAATCCAAATCCAATCCAAATCCAATCCCAATCCAATCCAAATCCAATCCAAATCCAATCCAAATCCAATCCAAATCCAATCCAAATCCAATCCTAATTCAATCCAAATCCAATCCAAATCCAATCCAAATCCAATCCAAATCCAATCCAAATCCAATCCAAATCCAATCCAAATCCAATCCAAATCCAATCCAAATCCAATCCAAATCCAATGCAAATCCAATCCAAATCCAATCCAAATCCAATCCAAATCCAATCCAAATCCAATCCAAATCCAATCCAAATCCAATCCAAATCCAACCCAAATCCAATCCAAATCCAATCCAAATCCAATCCACATCCAATCCAAATCCAATCCAAATCCAATCCAAATCCAATCCAAATCCAAATACTGAAATCCTCTCTCATCTACCAACTGAAGTTTGGGAAGCTTTAAAACGAGAACAAATAAGTCATGTAGCTACAAATCAGTGAAACCTCGAGGCCTCTTCTGAAAACAAAACCCACCGAACGGCAATAAAAAGATCAACTCTCTCTCTCACACTCCCTTCGAACAACTTTTCTCAAACCGTCCGGCAAGTGGAGCAATAATTTTCCTTCTAAGAAGGTGCCAGCCGAAAAAAAAACCGAGTGCCACCACACCATCCAAGCAGAGGGAGGTTTTATTACTGACATTTTAGTTTTTAATCTTGAGAAATTATGGCTCTTTAACGATATTGTTATGGCACTTCTTCTCGTACTTGCCGATGCTGCTGCTGCTGCTCCCGCAGCAGCCTTGCTCGAGGATTTAACCGACGGAGGAAAAATGCCATCTTCAGCGATTGTTGCCAAGATGTGGGACCATGTGGGTCTGCTGAGGTTGGGATGGGAAAGGGCAGTCTTAGTGTGACTGCAGGGGAGGGTCAAATTTAGGGCTCTTCTTCCAGGAGGTGTCCTTTTCTTGGCGTTCTTACGGTGTGGTGGTAGCAGATGTTTCACAAGGGATCGGAATGGATGGGATTCGATCCCGTGGAATGGAACGTATTTATGAGTACGTGAGGGTCTGCCGTTGCGTTTCGGATTCGGACAAGAAGGGTGACAAAGGACGACCACCATTTGACCTTCTGGGCTGTGGCTGGTTTGGGATAGTTATTTTTTGTAGGTTGGATTGTGGGGAATTCCGAACGGGTCCTGGAATGTTTGGGGTTTGGGTCAAGCTGAATATTGTCACAAAAATATTCCAATAAATGCAATGAAATATAATTTTGTATCAATATGCATAAGACATTATCCCTTTTGGCTGTGGCATTTATGAAAATGTTTGCTAAAATGTTTGCAGTGCTACTAAAAGCTGAAAAAAAAACAAACAAAAAAATAATTGAGAATTCACTAAATGAAAAGACGTCAGTTCAAGCAGAAGTTAAAGATTCCCCACCTCGTTTCCGTAAGAGAATGCCAAATGCATCGATTCCCACCAAAGTACAATGAATCCATAAAATAATTCAAATTGCTCCATTCAGATCCTAATCACTTTAACGAGCTCCATTTGTCCGGTTTTATGCTTTTCTGCGGCCACCCGCACAATACAGTCGCGTAGCCAGAGCCCTATCATACAATCTCGGAAACGGACAGACGTGTTCTTATCGGTCATAAGGGAGAGAGTGAGAGCCAGCTTATACTGGTTTTCTTCCAATCAGGGAAAAAGTTACGAACCGAGAAAGTCTTCCTTGCCTTCGTTCAGCAAACGAGGCAAAAAAAAACGATGAACGGGGAAGCGCACAAAACTAGTAATAATTCATCGATGTGTGCTTATCTCCCTAATAGGATTATTTGCCTATATATTGAATATTATGGCCTGGATGGGTTGTTGGTCCTGCGGGAAAGAACGATGTCGAATTCTCTTGTAAGTTTTCTTCAGGAATGGCGGAGAGCTTAATCGATGCTTCTTTTACTCAGTTAAAGCAAAATATTACGGCGAGAATGATCAAATTCTTTCCTGCTCACTATTCAAAAACTCATCACGGACGGACAAACAAGTGTGCTTCAACGAAAGGCTATCTCAAGAGTCAAATCGAAAGGCCATCGTCGTCGTAGTTGTCGTCTACTCGGTCTTATCTTTCATATGCTATTATCATAAATGGATTTTCTCTCCTTTCTCGTATCCAATTTAGTCGCATATTGGCCACCATTGATAATGGGGTTTTCTGGGCTTAGGGTGCGCAATGCGTCATATTTGTTCCACCTAGGATCTAGGAACAAATACAGGATTCTGAGAGAATCCTTCTCAGGATTTTGAGAGAATCCTTCTCAGGATTCTGAGAGAATCCTTCTCAGGATTCTGAGAGAATCCTTCTCAGAATTTTGAGAGAATCCTTCTCAGGATTCTGAGCGAATCCTCCTCAGGATTCGGAGAGAATCCTCCTCAGGATTCAGAGCGAATCCTCCTCAGGATTCGGAGAGAATCCTCCTCAGGATTCGGAGAGAATCCTCCTCAGGATTCGGAGAGAATCCTCCTCAGGATTCGGAGAGAATCCTCCTCAGGATTCGGAGAGAATCCTCCTCAGGATTCGGAGAGAATCCTCCTCAGGATTCGGAGAGAATCCTCCTCAGGATTCGGAGAGAATCCTCCTCAGGATTCGGAGAGAATCCTCCTCAGGATTCGGAGAGAATCCTCCTCAGGATTCGGAGAGAATCCTCCTCAGGATTCGGAGAGAATCCTCCTCAGGATTCGGAGAGAATCCTCCTCAGGATTCGGAGAGAATCCTCCTCAGGATTCGGAGAGAATCCTCCTCAGGATTCGGAGAGAATCCTCCTCAGGATTCGGAGAGAATCCTCCTCAGGATTCGGAGAGAATCCTCCTCAGGATTCGGAGAGAATCCTCCTCAGGATTCGGAGAGAATCCTCCTCAGGATTCGGAGAGAATCCTCCTCAGGATTCGGAGAGAATCCTCCTCAGGATTCGGAGAGAATCCTCCTCAGGATTCGGAGAGAATCCTCCTCAGGATTCGGAGAGAATCCTCCTCAGGATTCGGAGAGAATCCTCTTCAGGATTCGGAGAGAATCCTCCTCAGGATTCGGAGAGAATCCTCCTCAGGATTCGGAGAGAAACCTCCTAAGGATTCGGAGGAATCCTCCTCAGGATTCGGAGAGAATCCTCCTCAGGATTCGGAGAGAATCCTCCTCAGGATTCGGAGAGAATCCTCCTCAGGTTTCGGAAAGAATCCTCTTCAGGATTCGGAGAGAATCCTCCTCAGGATTCGGAGAGAATCCTCCTCAGGATTCGGAAAGAATCCTCCTCAGGATTCGGAGAGAATCCTCCTCAGGATTCGGAGAGAATCCTCCTCAGGATTCGGAGAGAATCCTCCTCAGGATTCGGAGAGAATCCTCCTCAGGATTCGGAGAGAATCCTCCTCAGGATTCGGAGAGAATCCTCTTCAGGATTCGGAGAGAATCCTCCTCAGGATTCGGAGAGAATCCTCCTCAGGATTCGGAGAGAAACCTCCTAAGGATTCGGAGGAATCCTCCTCAGGATTCGGAGAGAATCCTCCTCAGGATTCGGAGAGAATCCTCCTCAGGATTCGGAGAGAATCCTCCTCAGGTTTCGGAAAGAATCCTCTTCAGGATTCGGAGAGAATCCTCCTCAGGATTCGGAGAGAATCCTCCTCAGGATTCGGGAAGAATCCTCCTCAGGATTCGGAGAGAATCCTCCTCAGGATTCGGAGAGAATCCTCCTCAGGATTCGGAGAGAATCCTCCTCAGGATTCGGAGAGAATCCTCCTCAGGATTCGGAGAGAATCCTCCTCAGGATTCGGAGAGAATCCTCCTCAGGATTCGGAGAGAATCCTCCTCAGGATTCGGAGAGAATCCTCCTCAGGATTCAGAGAGAATCCTCCTCAGGATTCGGAGAGAATCCTCCTCAGGATTCGGAGAGAATCCTCCTCAGGATTCGGAGAGAATCCTCCTCAGGATTCGGAGAGAATCCTCCTCAGGACTCGCAGAGAATCCTCCTCAGGATTCGGAGAGAATCCTCCTCAGGATTCTGAGAGAATCCTTCTCAGGATTCTGAGAGAATCCTTCTCAGGATTCTGAGAGAATCCTTCTCAGGATTCTGAGAGAATCCTTCTCAGGATTCTGAGAGAATCCTTCTCAGGATTCTGAGAGAATCCTTCTCAGGATTCTGAGAGAATCCTTCTCAGGATTCTGAGAGAATCCTTCTCAGGATTCTGAGAGAATCCTTCTCAGGATTCTGAGAGAATCCTTCTCAGGATTCTGAGAGAATCCTTCTCAGGATTCTGAGAGAATCCTTCTGAGGATTCTGAGAGAATCCTTCTCAGGATTCTGAGAGAATCCTTCTCAGGATTCTGAGAGAATCCTTCTCAGGATTCTGAGAGAATCCTTCTCAGGATTCTGAGAGAATCCTTCTCAGGATTCTGAGAGAATCCTTCTCAGGATTCTGAGAGAATCCTTCTCAGGATTCTGAGAGAATCCTTCTCAGGATTCTGAGAGAATCCTTCTCAGGATTCTGAGAGAATCCTTCTCAGGATTCTGAGAGAATCCTTCTCAGGATTCCGAGAGAATCCTTCTCAGGATTCCGAGAGAATCCTTCTCAGGATTCTGAGAGAATCCTTCTCAGGATTCTGAGAGAATCCTTCTCAGGATTCTGAGAGAATCCTTCTCAGGATTCTGAGAGAATCCTTCTCAGGATTCTGAGAGAATCCTTCTCAGGATTCTGAGAGAATCCTTCTCAGGATTCTGAGAGAATCCTTCTCAGGATTCTGAGAGAATCCTTCTCAGGATTCTGAGAGAATCCTTCTCAGGATTCTGAGAGAATCCTTCTCAGGATTCTGAGAGAATCCTTCTCAGGATTCTGAGAGAATCCTTCTCAGGATTCTGAGAGAATCCCACTCAGGATTCTGAGAGAATCCTTCTCAGGATTCTGAGAGAATCCTTCTCAGGATTCTGAGAGAATCCTTCTCAGGATTCTGAGAGAATCCTTCTCAGGATTCTGAGAGAATCCTTCTCAGGATTCTGAGAGAATCCTACTCAGGATTCTGAGAGAATCCTTCTCAGGATTCTGAGAGAATCCTTCTCAGGATTCTGAGAGAATCCTTCTCAGGATTCTGAGAGAATCCTTCTCAGGATTCTGAGAGAATCCTTCTCAGGATTCTGAGAGAATCCTTCTCAGGATTCCGAGAGAATCCTTCTCAGGATTCCGAGAGAATCCTTCTCAGGATTCAGAGAGAATCCTTCTCAGGATTCGGAGAGAATCCTTCTCAGGATTCGGAGAGAATCCTTCTCAGGATTCGGAGAGAATCCTTCTCAGGATTCGGAGAGAATCCTTCTCAGGATTCGGAGAGAATCCTTCTCAGGATTCGGAGAGAATCCTTCTCAGGATTCGGAGAGAATCCTTCTCAGGATTCGGAGAGAATCCTTCTCAGGATTCGGAGAGAATCCTTCTCAGGATTCGGAGAGAATCCTTCTCAGGATTCGGAGAGAATCCTTCTCAGGATTCGGAGAGAATCCTTCTCAGGATTCGGAGAGAATCCTTCTCAGGATTCGGAGAGAATCCTTCTCAGGATTCGGAGAGAATCCTTCTCAGGATTCTGAGAGAATCCTTCTCAGGATTCTGAGAGAATCCTTCTCAGGATTCTGAGAGAATCCTTCTCAGGATTCTGAGAGAATCCTTCTCAGGATTCTGAGAGAATCCTTCTCAGGATTCTGAGAGAATCCTTCTCAGGATTCTGAGAGAATCCTTCTCAGGATTCTGAGAGAATCCTCAGGATTCTGAGAGAATCCTTCTAAGGATTCTGAGAGAATCCTTCTCAGGATTCTGAGAGAATCCTTCTCAGGATTCTGAGAGAATCCCTCTCAGGATTCTTAGAGAATCCCTCTCAGGATTCTGAGAGAATCCCTCTCAGGATTCTGAGAGAATCCCTCTCAGGATTCTGAGAGAATCCCTCTCAGGATTCTGAGAGAATCCCTCACAGGATTCTGAGTGAATCCCTCTCAGGATTCTGAGAGAATCCCTTTCAGGATTCTGAGAGAATCCCTCTCAGGATTCTGAGAGAATCCCTCTCAGGATTGTGAGAGATTCCCTCTCAGGATTCTGAGAGAATCCCTCTCAGGATTCTGAGAGAATCCTTCTCAGGATTCTGAAAGGATCCCTCTCAGGATTCTTAGAGAATCCCTCTCAGGATTCTGAGAGAATCCCTCTCAGGATTCTGAGAGAATCCCTCTCAGGATTCTGAGAGAATCCCTCTCAGGATTCTGAGAGAATCCCTTTCAGGATTCTGAGAGAATCCCTCTCAGGATTCTGAGAGAATCCCTCTCAGGATTCTGAGAGAATCCCTCTCAGGATTCTGAGAAAATCCTTCTCAAGATTCTGAGAGAATCCGTCTCAGGAATTTGAGAGAATCCGTTTTAGGATTCTGAAAGAATCCCTCTTAGGATTCTATGAGGTTTGCTCTCAGGACTCTGAGAGAATTCTTCTCAGGATTAATTTGATCAACACCCAAACATAATGTATCGTAAACCCTTAACCACCAACCGGCATCTCAAGGCTTGTTGGTCCTCTTCACCATCATTGTAGGAAACCAAAAATAAAATGAATCATAATATATGACTTCGGTCGAACATCTTTCCGAATTTGTTCTCCAAATTCCACGCAAAGGATAAGCTTATATAGCACCGGGTCCAACTTTATCAGAGGCCATTAATCTCATTTTATTTTCGATTCGGATAAATAATTGCTTTGCCTATTTTCCTATCCGGTAAACGAGAACGGTTGTTCGGCCGGTTTGTTGGTTGCCCGCTTGACCTAGTCCGCAACGTCGTCGGCGAAGATGTAGGTAGGTACATAAAATACACACCGTAATTTGATAGACTTACCCAAAGGAAGTATACGCGGCAAAGAAGTTTCCTTCTGGCATCCTCGCATCGGAGTGGATATGCAATTTCATCCCAGCAGAACGTTGAAAGAGACAAGTGCGCTTTCACCTGATGCCGCCTCTCGACACCACATTTTCCGCCCTTTTCATCCTGTATATGGGATGCAAATGTACATAACGGAACAGCTCTCGAGGAACGATGATACGTACGTATGTGCAAGATGAGTCTCTCCTCCATCTCCTCCTCCTCGGAAGTTCCCTCTATCCTGTGATGAGATAACTTGAAACAACAAGACTGAAGAATGTTGGGAATTTTTCCACGCGGATATACTCACTCAACACGTACCGTCGTAAGCTACAGCTACAACAACTATCCGCAAGTGTCAGGAGCTATTGAATTGGAATGCGCTTGGGTTTTTCACACACGTACATACCACAGGGCAGATTTGGTTCGCTCATTTTTTCGCTTAACCTTATGAATACCTTGGAGGTAGCTATCGACTGAGGAATCTGGAAACCTGGGACGATTTTCGGCTTGGCAGTCGCAATTGCAATCAAACGATCAGATATTCTCCTTCATCAAACATCGAAACGTCGGATGAAGGAGAATATATGATTGCAATTGCGACTGCCAAGCCGAAAATCGTCCCAGGCTTATGAATACCTTGGTTATAGGAAGTCCTGACCATTGAAATTGTCAACGTTTAAAAATTTTGCTTCTAATTTGTTCAAATTTTCATATTGTTTTTTTTTTTAGTTTTTATTTTTGTGTATAGTTTTCATATTGTGAAAAATGCTGAATTAATGAATTTAAAAAAAGTGGCATGAAACAAGCTCACCAAAAGCCACGTTCATCTACTGAGTGGCCCAAGTGTTCCGAAAGCCAACCCGAGAATTTGACAACAAAGTTTCCTGGCAGACTAACAGCGCGACGACAATAAAGAAAAACAAAATGATCGAACCAACCCTGTCGAACAAAGCATCTCCTAGTTTTGCATACGTTGAGGTGGATACGTGTGCATATATTTCAATATTGTTCTCCATGGATTGTTGTACTTGCTGTTGTTGTTGTTGCGTTGCGTTGCGTTGTTTTGTGTCGGTTTCTATCTAGTGTGATCCGATGGAACTCCACTTGAATGCTGCTATGTAGTATTTCATGCTTATGGATATGGAGGTGCTTTCGAGTGAGACCAGCCAGCATCTAGGTTGGAACTCAAGCAGACGATACTTGAAGCTTCAGGGAATATTATTCACTTGTCTAGAGAGATGTGCCCACGCGGCGTGGGTGAAACGTCTGTATTCATGTAAGGAAAGCAATCGAATGGAAAATCTGTTTTCTTCTTCGTTGGAGGGGCACGGCTATCCTGTTGATTTTTTACGGTAAAGTCTTAATCATTTATGTTACGAAAACATAACTTGTAAGTAATAAGAAAATCGGATTCACCAAGAATTTGCATCCTTTGACAGATACGTATTTCAACCTCAACTATAAGGTCGTCTTCAGTGTCTCATACTACGTACGAGTATGAGAATAATTAAAAGGAACAGTGCCTCATCCGACTTTCTTTTTGCTTACAGGTATTAAATTATCACGTCCAGGTTCATCATCATTAGAAAATCATGTTCCCCAGCCTCTGGCTGGCAAAAATGTATTACAGGCTCTTTTAGGCGAATCTAATTTCACCAAGGATATTTTCTTTTAATTAAGCCATAAATGCTGTAATATGATGAGATTTATTTTAAATATACTAAAACCTTTTCAAAGGTGTTTCAAGAGGTTCAAGGGGCCTTTCAGAAGCATTCAAGGAGCTCCAGAGCAGTACCAAAAACCCCTCTCAAAAAGCACCTTTGATAACTCCCGAAACCTCCCTGGTACCCTCTGAGGCCTCCCTGAAACGCCCTTGAATCCCCACGGGACCCCACAAGACGCACCTGATATCCCCTGGAGTACCCTTGGAACCCCTTTAGGCTTCCTAAAACACTCATGAGATCCCTTGGAACATCCCTAAAAACCACTAACCTTCTCTTGAAACTCGCTGATATCCGCTTAAACACCCTGGCAGAGGGGTCGGCTCAAGGTGAATTTAAGACGGCTTAGGATTTGAAGGAGTATTAGGTGAGTTTTAGAGAAACTTCAGGGAGTTTCCGGTGAAGGCGGGAGGGTGAGATTTGTTTTAGAGATTATTCCTAGAATATCCTCGGAAATCCTGCCAAGAATTCTATTGGAATTCCTTTAGGAATTCTTCCAGAATTCCTGGAGGAATTCTTCTGGAATTCCTTCAGGAATTTTTCTGGAATTCTTCCAGGAATTCTTCTGGAATCCCTCCAGGAATTCTTCTGGAATTCCCCCAGGAATTCTTCTGGAATTCCCCCAGGAATTCTTCTTGAATTCCTCCAGGAATTCTTCTTGAATTCCTCCAAGAATTCTTCTTGAATTCCTCCAGGAATTCTTCTTGAATTCCTCCAGGAATTCTTCTTGAATTCCTCCAGGAATTCTTCTTGAATTCCTCCAGGAATTCTTCTTGAATTCCTCCAGGAATTCTCATGGGATTCCTCCCAAAAAGCTCTTGGAAATCGTTAAGGACATCTCTTGGAATTCCTCCAGAAATTCTCTTAGAATGTCTCTGGAAGTTCTTCTGAATTGCTCAAGGAATTCTCTAGGGATTCCTCCGAGAATGCTCTTGCCATTCCTCCAGGAACTCTCTTGTAATTCCTTCATGATTTGTCTTGAAGTTCATTTAAAACTTTTCTAGAAATTGAGTGTGATTTTGAAGCAAAGTGAAAAGGCCGCTTTTTATTCGGGCCGGCCGCGTCGTCGTCGTCGCCGATTTGACTGTGCTCATCTTCGTACGGGACGGTTTAGTGTGATTTTGGAGGGAAAGTGAAGAGACCGCTTTTTTCATTCGGGCCGGCCGCGTCGTCATCGTTGCCGATTTGACTGTGCTCATCTTCGTACGGGATGGTTTAGTGTGATTTTGAAGCAAAGTGAAAAGGCCGCTTTTTTTCATTCGGGCCGGCCGCGTCGTCGTCGTCGCCGATTTGAATGTGCTCATCTTCGTACAGGGCGGTTTAGTGTTATTTTGGTGGCGAAGTGAAGAGGCCGCTTTTTTTTTTCATTCAGACCGGCCGCGTCGTCGTCGTCGTCAATTTAAATGTGCACATCGTCGTACTCGTGTATAGTTGTAGCGTTTCAGTGTGATTTCGGAGAAGAGGCCTGTTAGTGGAAGATGTTGCAGCACATACGCACTGGACACTTCGAAGGATGTTTATTGGTGAGCTCTTTCCATTTTATCATAATAATTAATGCTAAAGGATGTATAAAATTCTGCTCTGGTTTTTGTGTATTTATCTAACTAATATTGAAAAGTTCGTTACGTCATGTGTCGGCGCTAGTTGTCAATGCACATTCAGTTGATAATAAATATTTTTCTTTTATTTTTCGCATTTACACACAAATTTGAATGGTTCGTCATCTTCGGTGTCGACATTTGTAATACTTTAGTCAAAATGAATAAATGTTTTGACTCAAGTAAAGGTTGCATGAATCAAATCACTTACCAAAGTGAATCCAAATCATGTGACTCTCCTCTCCCTACTAACAAAAACTCCTTCCCGTGACAGTCGTGGAGAAGATGAGGTGATCTCGGTCTCTAGTAGCAACGTACGTCACACTAACATTCCTTTCCTTCCTCGATGACCGTAAGGACGTGGCCGGCGCCGTTATTGACTAATAAAGTCTAGAATTCTCGAACTGTGCACATTGAGAGCGGTAGCTACTCCCAAGCTCCGTTTGTTGGTTCTTTGTGCAATTTCGATTGTTCTGGTCAATCACGGAGTAGCAGCTACGAATTGTACGGTCATCTATGCTCATGCTCATGCTCAAATTCATTTAAAACTTTTTTAGAAATTTCTTCAGCATTTCGCAGAATTACTTCACGATTTTTTTTGAATTTCTCCAGAAATTATTTTGAAATTCTTCTAGTAATTTTCTTGGCATTACTATAGAAATTCTCCTGAAGTTTCTCCAGGAGTTCTCCTTGAAATCTTCTTGGAGTTCATCGGAAAATTTTCCAGGAATTTCCCCAGGAATTCTCCAGGATTTTCTCAGGAGTTCTCCTGAGCATTCTTCATGAATTCATCCTGAAACTCTCTCGGAAATGCTGCAGGTTTTCTCATTGAATTCTTCTAGGAATTTTCCTGCAGTTCTCCCAAAAGTCCTGCCAGCAATTTTCTTGGAATTACTCCAGGAATTTTCTTAGAATTCTCCCAGGAATTATCCTGGAATTCCTACAGGGTCTCTTGAATTCCTTCCAGGAATTCTATTGCTATTCATCCAAGAATTCTCTTGATATTCCTCCAGGAATGTTCTCAAAATTCCTCGAGGAATTCTGTCATAGTTCTTCCAGGTACCTTCTTGGAATTTCCCTAAGAAACATCTTGGAATTCCCCCAGAAATTTTCTTAGAATTTCTCTAGAAGTTCTGTTGAATTTTCCTGAAGTTCACCTGAAGTTTCAACAAGAATTCTCTCGAAATCATTTCCTGAAAACCTCTAAGGATTGTCCCAAAAATTCCAGAAGTTTTCCTGGATTTTCTTAGGAACGCTCCTGGAATTCCTCCAGGAATTCTCTCAGAGTTCCTCCCGAAATTCCAGGAACGTGTGATTTTACGACTGTGGATCAGGAATTCCGTAAGAATTCCTCCGGAGATTTTCATGAAATTCTTGCTGCAATTGTCCTGGAATTATTTAAGGAATTGTCATGTAATCGTTTCAAGAATTTCTATACATAAACTCTCCTGGAATTTCTATCTGCATTTTTCTGGTACTCCCTAGGAATTCTCTAAGACTTTGTCCAGGATTCTGATTCCTTCAGAAATGCACTTGGAATTCCTCCAGAATCCGCCCGAGAAATTGTTCAAGTAATTCTCTTGAATTTCTCCAGCAATTTCCTGCTTTTCCTCTGAGAGTTCTTCTGGGTTTCCTCCGGGAATTCTCCTCACCCTCTGCAATACACTGAAACGCCTTGGAACGCGTTCAGAAACTCTTTATCAGATGCTCGTAGACTTCCATTATAATATACTGAAATCCCTGAAACTAATGAAATTCACTGATACACCTGCAATACTTTCAGAAAACTCCCTTGAGACCTTCGTAGACTTTTCTTAAAATTTACTCAAGTCCGTTGATATCTTCTGAAATCTCTCTCCACGTATTGAAATTACTCGAAAACTCTTAGAAAACCATCCTGAGACATCCGTAGACTACTTCCTCACTCTATTCAAGCGGCATGAAATTCCCTGTCACTGAAACGCCTTGAAACCCCTAAGAAAACCCCCGTGAATCTCTGCTGAAAGCCATCTCTGAAATCCCGCTTGACATAACCTTGATCGTTTGAAACCATTCACGCTGAAAGGTAATAAACTGATTCCATGTAGGTAAAAACTCATTTTGTGTACCCCTGACCCATTACTTTACGTGAGGTTTTAGTATACATATTAGATTTCAAAAGGTTTCATTGATGTTATTGAGGGTTTCAAAGGATTTCAGGAGTCGATACGGTAATCGCACAGGGGTTCAGAAAGACCATGCTGATGGTGGCGCGTTCAACTCCCGGTTGATTCAGGAACTTTTCCAAGGAAGCCAAGGAAATTACCTAAACATAGAGAATTTTCATGCCTGCCGCACGATATATAGGGTCACATTGGGTATTATCGGCAGGTTTGTTCTCTTCGTTCGGGTGGGGGGGGGGGGGGGGGGGGGGTGGTGTGTTTTGTCAACCAAATTGCCTGAAACTTGGCCATATCATTCAGCTTAGTTGGGAAGGATTTGAGGCCAACTTTGAGTTCAATAGGGTTCAAAAAACCCCCCCAACACGAAGAGAACAAAACAGCCGAGAATAGGTAATTTCCCCTACATGCAAAATGGTCATTGGTAAAGGATGCTCTCAGATTGATCGCGCACGGGCGGGATCCTAAGTACGTTGTGTGATTTTGTGATCGAAATAAAACACTAAAGATTACCGCTGCCATCCTGCCATATCATAGTTGTGTGAGTATAGAGGGGTGGTTCATATAATGAACGAACACAGACAGTGGAACTGCTCATAGCACACGAAGAAGCAGTTCAGTTGGGATGTTATGCAACTACAAAGGTCAAGAAGTGGATTTTTGGTGAGCTTCAGGGTATGTCAAAAAGATTTCGGAGGGATTTTCAGACGTTACAAATCATTTAAGGGTATCCAATGATTTTCAGGACAAATGAAGCACTTTCAAAAGAGCTGCAGGGTGTTTTATGGGGATACTGTCACGAGAATTTTAGGTACCAAGGTGTTTCTAAGCGCTTCAGGGGATTTCATAGGTCCTTAGTGGTGCTCGCGGAAGTTTCAGGGAACTGCAGGGAAAAGAGAGAATGTTTCATGATATTTCAAAGCGATTTCCGCAGGGTTTCAGATGGACTACCGCAGGCTTTAAACGGATTCTCCAGAGTTTCGAGGTAATTTCAGATAGTTTGAAGGAATTCTAATGTGTTTCAGTGGGTTTCAGGAAGTTTCAGCAGGTTTCTGGGGACCTCAGATGATTTTTGGAGAATAAAATAAGTTTCTGTGAGTCTGGGAATTTTAGGTTTTAAGTGAGTTTAAGAACTTTCAAAAGAACTTACGGGTCGGGTGGTTTCAAAGAAGCTTCCAATGGGTTTTAAAGTATTTCGAGGCATTACAGAGGGTTTCTGAAAGCTTCAGAGGTTTAACCCTTCAGGACGCACGCCTTTTTTAAAAGTGCAATACTACCAAACAATTTAGCTTGTCGTATGCAGCGCGAGCGCGGTGTAGTTTCAGCTGCTCGATCGCGCGCGTCCTGAAAGGTTGAAGGGTATTTCTAGAGATTTAAGAGAATTTTAGTGAAATGTGAGGATTTGGCGGCATTTCGAGGCGTTTCGGGGGTGTTACCGGTGATTTCAAGAGAGTTTTCGAGTAGGGTGACAATGGGTATTCTCGGCAGGTTTGTTATCTTCGTCATGGGGGGTTTTTGTCAGCCAAATTGCCTGAAACTTGGCCATATAATCCAGCTTAGTAGGGAAGGATTTTAGACCAACTCTGAGTTCAATAGGTTTCAAAAAACCCCCAAAGACGAAGAGAACAAAACGGCCGAGAATAGGTAATTTCCCCTATTTCAGAGAAATTCTTGGGGGTCTTGACGAGGTTTAAAAGGGGTCTCACAACAGTTTAGTAGATGTTATCGAGAAACTTATGGGGGTTTCAGATAGGCTTTAATGCGTTTCAGGGTAGTTTCACGGTGTTTTGGAGAGCTTATGCGTTCTGCAAGATTAAATTAAGAGAAGCCCACTGAGATCTTAGGGGTTTCAGTAGGGTTCATATGGGTTTCATGGTACTTCTGTAAGTTTCAGAGGGTCAGGAAAGGTTTCCGGGGATGCAAATTAGTTCGTGGTAGTCTAGAGGGGGTTTCAAATCGGTTTGAAAGCTGCTTCAGGAGGGTTTATGGAAGAGTATTGTGGTCTCAATGTGTATTGATGTCAGGCTTGTCATTTGCTCCCGCAATGTGCCTCAAATGCATGTTTTTGTTCTCTTTATCTTTGTACGCTCCCACCGCTATCGTTTGTGCGAGAGCGTAGCGCAAGGAGGAAGCATGCGAAAACAAAGAGAAACGTCGAACCACAAAAATCAGCACAAAAAGAAACATTTTTGTGCATCATTTTTGAGCCTCCCGCAAAGTTGATCGACAATTTCACCGGCATTTTACGCGATTGGATCGTTCCGTTCGCATTGCATGACACAAATGCATACATAAATACTTGTACGCTTTTTAATTATTGATTTTATGAGCATAAGCATATTTATGTTAACTCCTGGTGCACAAAGTGCCTCAATTTTGAGCAAACGCACTTTTTTGTGCAAACAAATCCGCACATGTATCGGTGTCACAAGCTGCAAGCAGGAAGGTGAAAGAAACCGAGAGAAGCCGCTCTGGCATTGGATGCGGGAGCGTGGTGCAGATTTTTTGTTCTCTTGTTTTGCTCTGAGGAGGATTCCATCTCTGATTGATGTGTTTCAGGGGGTTTCAAGAGATTGCTGAAGGCTTCAGGGCCTTTCAGGGAAAATTTGGAGAGCTTTATGGCAAAATATATACATGTGTGAGTATAAATCTTATTTGGAATACAGTGAGAGACCTCTAGTTACGCTTGTAATTTGTTGCCGCGAACACTGTGTAACAGCCGTCGTAGGAATAGGTGAAACAACCAAGCATGTCTTTCGCACTGGTACGTATCCAATAGATCAATTGTAACAAAAACGATTCCACACAGTAAGGTTACCCAATAGGTAAAAAAATTACTTATTTTGTTAGCTCCGAAAGAATCATTAGTGCTCGTGATGAATCCGGCACGCAGTATTTGCAAAGCAAGTATACTATAGCTATAGCTTTAGCAACTTGTTATTAGTTACCCTGAAGCACTATGGTCTGTGATAGCATTTTTAAGATAGTAGGTATGGATAAAATAGAATTGTAAGTACAATCAATTTGAATTCTGTAGTATGAAGAATAATTGTTGTAAATGTATTTTAGCTTTGAAGCTGTTCAGTATATCAACTACGAATCTGTTTTCATCCACTCTGTCATCCTCCAAACTGCCTTAACATAGGTGTTTCTGAGGGATTCAAAGGATTCCTCAGAGGAGCTCACATAAGTTTCAGGATGCTCCAGGAGATGTGTCAGGGGAACTTTCAGGAGATATTTCGAAGCATTTTCCTTGGGCAGAGGAGATACCTAAAAACGGGCTCCAAGGAGTTTGGAGGGATTTTCAGATGGCATCAAGGCATTTCAATTCGTTTCAGTAGGTTTCCTGGTGGCCTTACTGATTTTCAAAAGTGGGTTCTTGGAGTCTTATAGGCGATTTTGGAGGTGTTCAAGAGGTGCTAGAGAAGTTAAAAGACTTTCAAGAGAGTTTTAGGGTGGTTTCAAAGGGGCTTCTGATGGGTTTCAATTAATTTCAGAACAATCCGAGTGGTTTTAGACGGTTTCGGAGGAATTCAGGGTTTTAGGAGATTTTTGGAGGTTTAAGAGAAGACTCCAATAGTGGTGAATTAGAATGATTTCAAGGCGTTTAATTGTGGTTTCGAGGATGTTTCTGGGATTTTCAAGGGAGCTCCCAAGTCATTCGGAGAAGATCCTGGGGGTGTCATCGAGGTTTTAGAAAAGTTACTGAAGAGTTAGACAAGTATTTACGGGGATCTTAAAGGATTTATAGAGGGGTTTCAATGTGTTTTACGATAGTTCAATGGGGTTTCAGAGTCCCCCGCGGGAGAGTTTAAGATTAGCTTACGGAGAACTTAGGGGAATTCAAAAGGAGTTTCATAAGGGTTCAAATGCGCTTCAGTGGGCTTCAGAAGAGATTTAGAGAATCTTATTGTGGTCTCAAGATGAATTCAGAGGGATTTCAGGGCATTTAAGGCAGTTTCAAGGCGATATATGAGCATGTGTGAGCTTGAATCTAATTCGGAATATAGCGAGGGATCCCTCGCCGAGATGCCAGATTATTTTCATTAAAAATCTGTATCAATACAGATTTTTCTGTATCGCCGTATTTGAGGGTATAGCAGACACCGAGAGTCCTAGATTTCAATAGGAACTAATGAAAATGTTCTTCTTTTTAACGGTGTTTAATTTTTACTGGTATTTATTTTTTTTTGAACATGTTTCAAAAATTCTTCCAAGTTTAAGTAACAATTTTAAAAGTTTTAAATGAATATATTGAAAATAATTTCAAATTTTATACTTTCTGGAGAAATCTGTATCACATTTCAGAAATCTGTATTTTTCTGTACTCTGTATCTTGTCTGTATGGAAGGTCAAAAATCTGTGTAATACAGAAAAATCTATATATCTGGCATCTCTGATCCCTAGTCACGCTTGTAGATTCGATGACCTACACTTAAGACAGTTCTTGGAAACCTTTGGACAGTTAAATCCCACCCACTTAAAACTGATCTTAAAAGCTCTTTACTTCCCTTGCGCCCCGTTAGCTCAATTCCTTTTTATACCGCTTATATGTCCTCTAAATGCTCTAAATACAGCTAAATTCCATTTGAATGTTAACTATATGGAAGTTCATAAATAGGGTTTACCAAAAGAAGTCCATCTGTAATGGCGGTACTAATGTAATCATTTTGAAGACCTAGTCGGTGCACCGTGATGAAAGGAGATGGACTGATAGTTTTCACAGTCGTTTTGCATTTCCCTAGGGTGAGCAAGCCAGTACGAAGAGTAAATCAATTTCCAGTTGAAATTCACGAATAAAGTAAATATAAATTTATCCCGCGTCATAACTTATTTCTTGGAGAATTTCTAAACAAGTAATTGGAGCTTTTGACAAAATTGAATGTAAAATCTGCTTTTCCCAATATGACGGAATAATCTCAAAGGCATTGTGTAACTCACCTGTATCCATACCGAACAAAAACATCCGTGCACCAGCTTTTCCTTTGTTTGCCTACCTTACCTAAGCTTATTTTTATGAGAAAAAAATATTTCATCCCGAAAAACTGCATCCATCCTCCATCCGGGATAGGTGGGTACCTATATTTGCATAAAACTAATAAAGCTGCAATTTATCAAAAAAGTTATCCTCAATTTCTGAGCACATGATTTTCCCGGAGCCTGCTCTTTAGCTTTCAAGGACTGGTTCCACTTGCTTTACTTCCTACAGTCAGTCAGTGATGCAACGACAGAGACCGGAGCGGCTGATCTCGGTGGAACGTCGTCCCCGAGCGACCGCAGCTTTCCCGAGCAAATCCAACTTTCATCCCTTCATCGCTGCATTGCCAGAAGTAGTTTGCATACTCATATCCATATTTTTCCTTTTTTTTTCTTCCTCATACGATCCAGCGAATTTTCATTCCTTCATCAAATTTGGATCCCGTTCCGTCGTATCACCCATCGCCCATCTTTTACGATGCAATAAAATTGTCTACCTTTCTCAGGAGTTTTCGGGCTCGTGTTGAAGCGGTTCGTATGTTCACCGTTTTAACGGTTACACCGGGACAAAAAGAAAACGCAGCGGTGAAATTTTGCGACATTGTGACATTTCTTGCGGAATTAGGCGACGGAAAACGAGTCCGTTGAAAACAGTGTTGCTAGAGGTACAAATCACTTAGAATGATTTTTTTTTATTCTTTATTAAAGTGATTTTCCTCCGTAGGAGGGTTCATCTCTACCCCTACCCCTAGAATGAATCAAAACGGTTACATGTTATGTTACTGCTAGGTAGATATATTTGTTAGTAACCTGAGAATGGGTACGAGCATCAGTCCATCGTTCATTGAAGAAATAAGTAACGTTGATAATTGAAAAATCCGAAGAACTAAGACGTTTCACATTCATCTGCCGGGTTGACGATTCAACAACTTTTCCATGTGGAAACAACTTTGGTATGTGGAAAATAAGCTTGGCCTTATCCAAATATCAAACTTGAGCTGACATGGATGGAACAAATATCTAGCATCCTTGGCACTAGCGTGCGCAGGGTTCTTGCTTAGGGGGGGGCACCATAATAATGGTGCAACATATGTATGATCATGGTGCAAAATAGAATTATGGTGTTACACCCTATATGAATTCCCAAGTAGGGGTTTCAACATGTTGTGGGGCTAACATCGCCAAGTACTTCATAATGGGATTCTGGAGAAGGCTTCGGATGGTGATGATTTCAAGGCATTACGAAACTTTAATATGAAGTCATTATCTCGACTCTTATAAATTTTTATAATCGTATCAAATACAAGGGAGAATATCGAAAAAATTATCAATTATAGAAAAAAAAATATTGTCGTTGCGAAAGAATTTTGATCCTGGACAATTAGTGAAGCTAGAATTGGCGAATGTCGGAATTCCTAGATAGAACATTTTGATCGGAATCCTTGTTTCAATCTACAGAGATTCCTCCAGGATTTCTCCAAAGATTCGTGCATGATTCCTCCAGGAATTCCCCCAAAAAATCTTCCAATAATTCCTTCAGAAATTCCTCCAGGAAGTCTCAAATATTTCTCCAGGAATTCCTTAAATAATTCCTCCAAGAATTCCTCCAGTAAATACTCTTTCAAAATTACCTCCAGGAATTCCTCCTGAAAATTTTTTCAGGAAAAATCCTCTAGGAATGTCTGCCAGAATTCCCCCAATATTTCCTCCAGAGATTCCTCTAGGAATTGCTCCATGGAATTCCCCAGAAAATTCTGAAGGAATTTCTGAAGAATATCTTCCTGGAATTCCTCGAGAAATTACTCCAGAATTTCCTTCAGAAAATTATCCAGGAAATTCTCAACGAATTTCTTCAGGAATTCCTGAATCCATGAGTTATTTAAAAAAAAATCCTCAACAAATTCCTCTAGAAATTCCTTCAAAAATTTCTCGAAAATAACGACAGAAATTCCTCGCAAAAAATCCTCCAAGAATTCCTCATGTAATTGCTCCAGAGATTTCTCCAGAAAATCCTCTAGGAATTTCTGCCAAAATTTCTCCAGAGAATCCTAAAAGAATGTCTCCCGGAACTCTTCCAAAAATTTCGCGAGGAATCTCTACAGGAAATCCTCCACAGATTCCTACAGTAATTTCTCCAGGGTTTTTTCCAGGATTTTTTTTCAGGAATTCCTCCAGGGATTCAATAATGAATTTCTTCAGAAATTCCTCCAGATATTCCTTTAGAAAATCCTCGAGGGGTTCCTTCAGACATTTCTTTAGAAATTCCTCCAATATGCCACTAGTGATTTCTTTCAGGAATTCCTCCACGGATTCCAGCAGAAAATCCTAAAGGAATTTCTTCCAGAAATCTTCCAGGAATACCACCAGGGAATCCTCCAGGAATTTCTTTAGGATTTTTTTCCAGAAATTTCTTCAGGAATTCATAACTGAATTTCTTCAGAGATTCCTCAGAAACTTCTTCCAGAAATTCCTTCAGGAATTCCTTCAGAAATTTCTCGAGGAGTTCTTTCAGACATTTCTCCAGGAAGACTCATATATTTCTCCAGAAAATCCTCAAATAAATCCTCCAGGAATTCCTCCAGTAAATACTCCTAAAATTCCTCCAGAGATCCCTCCTGACATTTTTCTAGGAAAATCCTGAAAGTCTGTCTGTCAGAATTCCCCCAATATTTCCTCCACGGATGTTTCCATAACATGCTAAAGGAATTTCTCACGGAATTCTTCCAGGTATTCCTCAAGAAATTTTTCCAAGAATTCTTCCATGGATTCCTCCAGAAAATTCTCAAACAATTTCATCAGGAATTCCTCCAGGGATCCATCCATGGATTTCTTCAGAAATTCCACAAAAAATCCTCCAGAAATTCCACCAGGAATTCTTTCAAAAAATTGTCGAGGAAGAACTCCTGAAATTCCTCCAGCAATTCCTCTAGGAATTTCTGCCTGAGTTCTCCAAGAATGTCTCCCGGAACCCTTCCAAGAATTTCTCGAGGAATTCCGCAAGAAATTTGTCTAGGAAATCCTCCACGGATTCCTTCAGGAATTTCTTCAGGATTTTTTCCAGCAATTTATCCAAGAATTCCTGCAGGAATTCATTCACAAATTTCGTCAGAAATTCCTCAAAATATTCCTCCAGGTATTCCTTCACAATTTGCTCGAGTTGTTCCTTCAGACATTCCTCCAGAAATTCCTCCGAGATGCCTCCAGAGATTTCTCCCCGAAATTCATCCATGAACTCCACCAGAAAATCCTAAAGTAATTTCACCCGAAACTCTTCCAGGATTTCCTCCAGGAGTTCCTCGAATAATTCCGCGAGAAATTCCACCAGGGAATCCTCCACGGAATCCCCTAGGAATTTCTCCAGGTTTTTTTCCTGAAATTTCTTCAGGAATTCCTCCAGGGTTGTAATAATGAATGTCTTCAGAAATTCCTCCAGATATTCCTTCATAAATTCCTCTAGAAGTTTATTTAGACATTCCTCCATTAATTTTCCAGGAAGCCTCATATATTTCACCAGAAATTCCTCAAATAATTTCTCTGGTAAATACTACAATAATTGCTCCAGAGATTCCTCCTGAAATTTTCTTTTAGGAATGACTGTCAGAATTCCTACAATATATCTTCTAGGAATTTCTCTAAGAATTGATCCTCGCATTCCTCCAGATAATCCTAGATGAATTTTTAACGGAACTCTTCCAGGAATTCCTCGAAAAATTCCCCCATAGATTCCTCCAGGAAATTCTCGAGGCATTTCTTCAGGAATTCCTCCGAGGATTCATCCATAAATTTCTTCAGAAATTCCGCAAAAAATCCTCCAGGAATTCTTTCAGAAATTTCTTAAGGAAGAGCGCCAGAAATTCTACCAGGAACTCCTCCAGGGATTCCTCTAAAAAATTCTCTGGAAATTTTCGCCAAAACTACAAGGATTTCTCATTGCATTCCTCAAAGAATTCCTCCAGAACTTTTCCTAGGAGTTTCTCAAGGAGTTCCTGCAGGGATTCGTTGAAAAATTTCTTCAGATATTCTTAGTAAAAAATCCTGCAGAAATTCCTCCAGAAATTCCTTCAGAAATTCCTTGAGGAGTTCTTTCAGAAATTTCTACATGAAGCCTCATATATTTCTCCAGAATTTCCCCAAATAATTCCTCCAGTAAATACTCCAGAAATTTCTTCAGAATTATCTCCAGGAATTTCTCAGAAATCGCTAAAAAAAATCCTTTATTAATTCCACGAGGAGTTCATCCAAACATTCCTCCAGGATGCTTTAAATGTTTGTCCAGAAATGCCAGAATTTATCCAGGAATTTCTCTAGTTATTCCTCTAAGAATTCATAAATGAACTCCTCCAAAAAATTCTGGAGGAATTTATCCAGAAATATCTCCCGGAATGCAAACATGGATTTTTCCAGAAATTTCTCCAGAGATTGCTGAAGAAAATCATCCAGGAATTTCTCCAGGAATTCATCCAGGAATGTTTCGCAAAAAATACCTCAAATAATTCTTTCAGGAATTCCTCCATTCATTCCTTCAAAAATGTCTTCAGTAATTCCATCTTGAATTTCTACAGGGATTCCTGCAGGAATTTCTGCAAGGATACCTTAAGGAATTCCTGCTCGGATTTCTCCAAAAAATCCTGAAGAAATTTCTCCCGGAACTCTTCCAGGAATTCCTCGAGAATTTTTTCCAGGGATTTCTTCAATATTTCCTCCAGCAATTCATCCATGGATTCCTCCAGGAAATTCTCAAGGACTTCTTCAGGGATTCATTCCTTTAACGATTTATTCATGAATTTCTTCAATAATTCATCCAGAAATACCTCCAGAAATTACTCCAGAAAATCCTCTAGGAATTTCTGTCAGAATTCCTCCAGACAATCTCAAAGGAATGTCTCCCGGAACTCTTCGAAAAATTCCTTCAGGGATACCTTAATGGATTCCTCCAGGAATTTCTCCAGGATTTTTTTCAGGAATTCCTTCAGAAATTCCTCCCTCTATGGATTCCACCAGAAATTTCTCAAGGCATTCATCCAGAGAATTTTTCAGGAAATCCTTCACGGAATCCTCCACATAATCCTCAATCAATTTCTCCCAGAACTCTTCTAGGAATTTCTCCAGGGATACTTCCATTCCTGGATGAAATACCTCAAGGGATTGCTGCCGGAATTCCTACAGAAAATTCTCTAAGAATTTCTGCCAGAATTCCTCCAATATTGTCTCCAGGGATTCTTCCAGAAATTCCTCGACTAATTCCTCCAGAAAATCCTAAAAGAATTTTTCCCGGATCTTTTCCGGGAATTTTTCTAGGAATTCATCCAGAGATTTCTCCATGGATTCCTCCGAAATTTCTTCGGGAATTCATCCATGAGTTTCTTCAGAAATTACTCAAAAAAAATCCTTCACAAATTCCTCGAGGAGATCCTCTAGACATTCCTCCAGGAAGCCTTAAATATTTATCCAAAAATTCCTTAAAGAATTTATCCAGAAATTTCTCTAGTTATTCCACCAAAAAATTCTTCAGGAATTTATCCAGAAATACCTCCCGGAATGCAAACATGGATTCCTCCAGGAATTTCTCCAAAGATTCCTCAAGAAAATCTTCCAGGAATTTCTTCAGGAATGTTTCGCAAAAAATACCTCAAAGAATTCTTTCGGAAATTGCTCCAGGAATTCCTCCATCATTCCTTCAAAAATTCCTTCGTTAATTCCATCTTGAATACCTCCGGGAATTTCTACAAAGATTCCTCCCAGAATTTCTGCAACGACTCCTAAAGGAATTCCTGCTCGGATTTCTCCAGAAAATTCTGAAGAATTTTCTCCCGGAACTCTTCCAGGAATTCCTCGAGAAATTTCTACAGATATTTTTTCAGGATTTTTTTCTGGAATTTTTCATGGAATCTCTCCAGAAATTTCTCCTGGGACAACTATAAAAATTTCTCTATTAATTGCTCCAGAAAATCATCTTAAAATTTTTCATGGATTCCTGCCAGAATTCCTCTAGAATTTATCCATGAATTTCTCCAGAAAAAAAAGCTTCTCCTGGAACTGTTCCAGGAATTCCTCGAAAAATTTCTTCAGATATTGCTCCATGGATTTCGCCAGGAATTTCTCCAGGAATTACTTCAGGAATTCCTCAAAAATCCCTCTAGGAATTCTTTTGCTCGAGGAGTTCGTTTAATCATTCCAGGAAGCCACAAATATTTTTCCAGAATTTTTTCAAAGAATTCCTTCTGGAAATCCTGCAAAAATTCTTACAGGAATTCCTACATTTTTTTTAGGAATTTCTCCAGAAAAACCTCTAGAGATTCTTCCAGAAGTTTCTCTAGTAATTCTCCAGGGATTCATCCTTGAATTCCTTTGCGGATTCATTCAGGAATTCCTCCTAGGATTTCAGCAGGGATTTCTCCAGGAATTTTCCAAAGCTTTCTCTAAGATTTCCTCTATGAATGTCTCCAGGGATTCAGCCAAGTATTCCTCCTGAAAATCCTCCAGAAATTCTCCCAATAATTCTCAAAAGAATGCCTCCAGAAATTCCGCTAAGAATTTTTTCACGGATTCTTCCAAAAATTCCTTCAGGAATGTCTCCACTGAATTCCTCCAGAAATTGCTCCACAAATTCTTCCAGAGATTTCTCCAGTAATTTCTGCAAGGATTCGTCATTGAATTCCTCGAGTAATTCTTCCACAAATTCATGCAGGAATTTTTCCAAAAAATCCTTCAAGAATTTCTCCTTTATGGATTCCTTCTGTTACCCCTCCAGTGTTTCATCCTGTAATTCCTTCACGGATTCCTTCAGGAATTCCTCCAGGGATTACATCAGGGATTTCTCCAGGAATTTCTCAAAGCTTCCTCCATGAATTCTTCTAGAAACACCTCCAAATGTCCCTCCAGAAATTTCCTCAGGGATTCCTGCAGAAACTCCTCCGGACATTCTTCCAGAAGTTCCTCCAGGAATTCTTACAAGGAAACCTCCAGGCATTCTTCCAAGGATTCCTTCAGGAATGCCTTCAGAGATTCCTCCAGAAATTCTTCCAGGGATTCCTCCAGGGTTTCTTCCAGGAATGCCTCCAGAGTTTACTTCAGAAAATCCTCCAGGGGTTCGTCAATGACCCCTGCTGAAACTCTTCAAGAAATTTGTCCAGGAGTTTTTCGAAATATTTCTCCACAAATTCCTCTATGAATTCTTTCACGAATTCCTCTACGGATTCCCCCAGGAAATTCTTCAAGGATTCCTTTAAGAATGCATCCAGGGAATTCCTTCAATAATTTTCCAGCAATTCCTTTAGTAGTTCCTTCTGCAAATTCTACAGGAATATCTAGACTCTTCTTCCAGTTTTTGAAAGCTTCTTTCAAGAATTCTTTCAAGCACTTCTTTAGTAATGCCTTCAGGGATTCCTCCAGAAAGTCCTTCAAGGATTCCCCGTGAAATTTCTCCAAGGATTTCTCCTAGAATGCCTCCACGGATTACTCCAGTCCAGATACTTTTCGAGCTGGTAAAGTGATTCTCAAAATGATCCACGGAATGCTATTTGGATGCGCGAATCACACAATGGTACATAAAATTCAAATGTGGATGATACAATGAACACCAAGAAGGTGTATAGAATTTTAAAAAGGTGTGTGATGTGAGTATGGTTCATTATATACCTTAATGATCAAGGGAACGTCGAGATAATGCATGCGTGGCAAGTAATTGCAATTTGATTTATAGAATGCTAAGATAAAACATGAGATTTGGAGATGGTGTAAACATAAAAATGTTGGTGCTACATAAAAATCAAATTGCGTGAGGCAATAAAGGTGCATGATGTCACCGTGGTGTATAGGATCTTCTGATAACAACAGTTCATGGTGCATTGAATGCTAATATTGAGCATGTCATTCAAAGATGGTGCTTGATGTCAGTATTTTCCATTAGAGTTGACATCGTACAAGAAATGCTATTTCGATGTACGAAACTTCATACAATAATAATGGTGCAATAGATGCCTAGATTATATGATTGTATACACACACACACAATAGATGCCTAGATTATATAGTGAACGCCACGATTACGCATTAAAAGCTTTAGTAATGCATGTAGTTTAACGATGGTGCATTATTTCGCAATTTGACACATATTTGATTCAAAGATGGTGCGTGAGATGTTCCCTAGATGATTCTGTGAACATCATGGTGGTGCATGATGTCTGTATGGTGCATAAGCTTCACCATGATTCTGTTATACTCGTCATGTTTCATATTATGGTGCACTTGCAATTCGTGCAAAGGTGCAGGTAACTCAATGTGGCACAGAAATCAACATGTTCCAGGTACGTGGAATACTATTTTGTATGCGAAATGCCAAAATGGTGCATCAAATTCAAATGTAAACAACATCATAATGGTGCATAAGATACCTAGATGGTATAATGAATGCCAAAATGGTGCATGGAAGGCTTGGAAGAAGGCGTATGATGCTTGTGAGCTGCATTAGTTGTCACCGTTACTCAAAGATTATCAACATGTTGCATTGTTTGGTGCACAAATTGCAAAAATGGTGCATAGAATACAAAATAAAAGTATTTTATGTGATGCTCACAACATAATGGTGCATCAGATGCCTAGATGATATAATAAACGCTGAAATGGTGCTTGGAAAGCTTTGATGGTGCATGAAATTTAATGATGGTGCATATCAGTATGATGCATTAGATTTCTAGTTGATTAAAAGATAGTGCATGAGATCAGCATAATGCGTGGATACCTAGATCATTCCGTGGACGCTTTGAAGAAGGTACATGGTGTTAGTGTGCTGTATTAGTTGTCACCGTTATTTAGCGACACTCGACATTGTGTATGGCTAGGTGCACGAATTGCAAAAATGGTGCTTGGAATTCAATGTGATGCCGAAGTCACCATGGTTCACGTACATGGATTACAGTTTTGGAATACGAAATGCCAAAATGGTGCATGTTATTCGAATAGGGTGCTGACATCACTGATTAGTTAAAACATGGTGCGTGAGATTAGCCTAAAAATGATTCTGAGAACATCATGGTTGTGCATGAGATACTAAGAAATTGTATGTATCAGGGGTGCATTTGTTGCCACCATGATTCAGTGATTCTCAACATTGGGTGGTTGGATCCAAAATGAAAAATTGCAAAAAATTATACATAGAATTTAATGTGGTGCGGAAGTCAACATGGATCAGGTACATGGAATACAATTGGGAATAGGATATGGCAAAATGGAGCTTATGAAATTCAAATGTGAATTAAATGCTTAGATGACGCGTGAGATGGTGCTTAGATATTTATGGTGGTACATGGAATGCAAAGAAGCTACATGATGTCTGTATGGTGCATTAGTTTTACCATGATTCAGTTATACTCAACAAATTCCATATGTAGGTGCACGAATTGCAAAAATGGTGCAGGAAACTCAATGCGGCACAGAAATCAACATAGTCCAGGTACAAGGAATGCTATTTTGTATGCAAAATGCCAAAATGGTGCATCAAATTCACTTGTGAACCACAACATAATGGTGCATAAGATGCCAAGATGATATAGTGAATGCCAAAATGGTGGTTGGAAGGTGCATGATACTAGATAATGCATTAGTTGTCACCGTTTTTCAAAGCTTATGGTTAGGTGCACGAATTGCAAAAATGGTGCATAGCATACAAAAAAATGTATTTTAAGTGATGCTCACGGCTCAGTGATATGAAAAATGCTGAAATGGTGCTTGAAGATTTATGTGATGGTGCATGAAATTTCATGATGGTGCATATCAGTATGAGGTATTAGATACTTTATTGATAAAAAGGCATTTCATGCGATCATCATAATGCGTGGATACCTAGATCATTCTGTGGACATCATGATGGTGCATTGAAAGCTTTGAAGAAGGTGCATGATGTAAGTGTGCTGTATTAGTCGTCACTGTTATTCAGTGATACTCGTTATTTTGTATGGCTAGGTGCACGAATTGCAAAAATGGTGCTTAGAATTCAATGTGGTGCCGAAGTCACCATGGTTCACGTACATGGAATACAGTTTTGGAATACGAAATGCCAAAATGGTGCATGTTTTTCAAATGCGGTGCTGACATCACTCATTAGTTAGAAGATGGTGCGTGAGTTTAGCCTAGATGATTCTGAGATCATGGTTGTGCATGAGATACTAAGAAATTGTATGTGTCAATGGTGCACCATAGCTCAGTGATTGGTAAGATCCAAGGTTCAAGAATTGCAAAAATGGTGCATAGATTTTTTTTATAGAAGGGGGGGCAAGTGCCCCCCCTTGCCCCCCCCTGTGCACGCTAGTGATCCTTGGTAGAAATTTGACTTGTTGGCAGCAGATGCAGCAGCCATCATTTTTCAGTGCCATCAATTTCGTTCATTCTATTCTAACGACATTCGTTTCCCAACTTCAAGGATACGAACCGATATGTGCAGGAAGCCCTTTCGAATAGATGACAAAAGCTTCGGGGGAGATCAAAGAACCTGGCCGGCTTCCACCCGGAACAAAAGCTTCTCCCCGAGTTCTGCAGTCGAGTGTGCGGGAAAATGTCGGGGAGCACCACGAGCTGAGCTGCTTCACTCTACAGCCGTGTGCAGTGCACCTATAAATAGTGTTGTGGGAACCTGTAGCACAAAAAAGGGAAACCCGTTCGAGCACATAATGAAGGAGCTGCTGGAGATCAGCTATCAAGTTCATGAGTGGGGCACTCGTCTCATCTGGTATTATGTCCTTTGCCTCGGTTGGTTCGTTCGTTCGTTGGCTCCCCGGCTACGGTTCGTTAGTGATGGCAGGAAACTAATTAAAATGAACACATACCTCTTGGGATGGCGGCGATGTGTCCTTTTTTCTCGAGTGAGTAGCAAAGGATTGTGTGACGGCAGGCGGGCGATGGCGATCCGGTGTTTAATGAGTGGAAAAGTCGAACAGGATAACGAGTGGAGGAACTTTTCTATGGTCTTGTGCATCAATGGTCGGAGACATGACAACATAGTTGAACTGAACGTTGATTAAGTGGAACTAAAAACTGCCAGTAACGAGGTTCTCATTAAGAAGAGAACTAATCTACAGGTACCAGGTTTTGAAGCTGTTCAATCTTGGCAATAATGTCTAAAAAGCTTAAATTTCAGAAACACTGCAAAAATTGTCGTTAAAAGCAACTGTTTTTTGTTTTTTAATATTTTTGATGATAATAATGAAAATAAAAATTCTTCTACAAAACATTATTAAACTTATTCTCTAACAATGTTACTTCGGCACCAAACTCTATCTTTTGTAGATCAACCCGAAAATGATCTTGCGTATTGTCTTCAGAATGTAGATTTTCTATACCGCAGAATCGCAATTTGTTCTGCGACCTAGTTGTTTAAAGTACCGTGGAGTCGTGAGTTCGAATCCTACCAGTACAAGAAGCATTATTTTTTTCACAAAATTTATCCCTAAATTTGTCAATCAATCGCACGTTCAGATGCTTTAAATCTCGACAAGTATAGCCGAAAAAAGGAATGAATCAATTGTCATTGATTTACCAATATCCTCAAAAGTGGAGGGTGTTATGGTGAAAGCACGTGACTATCACGCAGAGGACCTGGGATCGAATCTCACTCCCGACAAACTCACAAAATGTGATTCTTTTTTCGGAAGGGAAGTAAAATGTGGGTCCCGAGATGAACTAGACTAGGGCTGAAATCTCGTTAATATCTGTATTAAAAAAAAACCTCTAAAATGCTTTCATGAATCCTCAAAGTGATGAATGCAAGACTAGGATTTCAGCAGAATCTTTCAAGACTTTCAAAGAATTTCCTAGCGTATTATTAAAAGATTCTTTCAGAATTTCTTCAAGAATAATCAGAGAAAATTCAGCGATGATCATATCAAGCATTTCTCCAAGAATCGATGTTAAAATCTTAAGAATAATTTCTCCAGCAGATCTACCATCCTTGATTTGATCTTTGATAAATCTATCAAGGGTTTCTTCTCAATTGTCTTCAAAGGGAATTTATACCGATTTTCGAACATTCCACTTCGAAAATATTTTATCAGATTTTTTTACCGCCAATAACTCCTGCAAGAATTGCTCCTAGGTTCTTACACAAATTCCTTCATTAAATTTTAAAAGAATTTCAAAAAAGATTCCCGCAGGTATTCCTTCTAAGAATCCCCACAAAAAATGAGGGAATTTCCCAAATATTACTTTGGTGTGTTTTAACCTTAAATACATTATTTAAGCAGATTTCACCAAGTATTTCTACAAACTCTCCACAAAATCGTCTCCAAGAATTTGTTCAGGAATTTCTCCAAGGACTAATTTTCGTGTTTCTTTAAGAATTTGTTCGAAAATTCTTCCAAGTTTTCTATCAGAAATTTATTAAGGATTCCTTCAAGAATATTTATAGGATCTTTGAGATATAGTTTAAAGTATTATTTTAGTTTTTTTAAGAGAATTGTTTAAGAAATTCTTCAGAAATGTTCACAAAATGTTAACGTAGGAATTTCCTCCACGATTTCTTCTGGAATTTATTCAAAGATTTCATGAGAAGTTATTCAGAAATCCCCCTGAAAGTTCAGAAGTTCAATAGAGGATTTTGTTTGGAATTTCACAGAGAATTCCTTTGGGAATTTCTCCAATGAAATTTCATCAAGGATTCTTTCAGAATTTCTTCAATTATAGTTTAAGAGATTCTTGTAAGGATATAATCAAGTAGGGTAGCGAACCACTTGGGCAGCGGCCGGTATTTTGGGCACTCTTCGCTATAACTCAGTCAATTCCAAACCAATTGACTTGTATACGGCTAGATACTATACGTATCTCATAGCGTTCCAAAAATTGTGTCAATTGGTTCAAAATTGGCTGAGTTATAGCAGAAAAGTTCCCAAAATAGGACCCCTGCAGAGATGATTTCCTATTTCTTCAATTATCTCTTCAGAAATTTCAGCACGGATTCTGCTTGAGATTCCTCCAATGATTCTAATAAATGATTTTATAACGAATTTTTCTAATGAAGTATCAAGGAGTTCTTTCAAAGATGCCTTTAAAATATGAATGCAAAATTCCCCATCAGAAATTTATATGTCAGTATTCTTTAAAAAGTTTCTTCAACGACAACATGAGACATTTCCCCAAGAATTTCCACAGATTTTTTTAATGTTTGTATTTAGAAACTCATAAAATCTTCCTAGGATTCTTTCAGGAACTCTACCACAGGTTCTTTTAGAGACATCACCAAGGGATCATTTAGAATTTACTCACGAAAATATTCCATTGGCTCAACTTTTATTTACCTAAATGTTTTTGCTATTTTCTATACTCAAATTCATTACTATGTTTTTATCCAAAATATCTCCTACACAAATGTTTGGAAAAAAAATCCCCGATATAAGAACAATAAACATAAGAGATCGATGATAAACTAAATTTAGACACTTTTCCTCCAAAATGTAAATGTATGGATCCTGTAGGGTAGATTCCGTTAGGCTTTGAAGATAATATCAAGAATTTCCAAAATTCATCCTAGTATTTTCCCAACGATCCAAGGAATTTCTAAGAAAATTCCTAAAAAGATTCAATTGAATTTCTGGAGAAATCACAAGAGATTTTTCTGGAAGAAATATTGAAGGAACTTGGAAAACCCGTGAGGATTTGTTTGGAGAAATTCTAAAAGAAAACCTACATCAATTCCTAAATTGCATCTTATAAGCGCATTCTCAGAAAGCCTTTCGCTAAACATTGGAGGAACTCCAGAGGAAACTCCTCGAGAAGTAGGCTTCTTACGGATTTTTGAAAATATCTGGAAGAACCCTTCGAAGGAAATGCTAGAGAAATGCATAAAGATTATTTTAGTTAATCTCTGGAGGACTGCCTAAGAAATCATTGGAGAAATTCCAAAAGGAATCCTTGGGCGAAGTTTGGATGATTTTTTGTTAAGCTTAATTTAGAATTTAAGAATCTCTTAAGATTTTCTTGATGGAGTATCCGCAATGAGGAACTTGGAGCAATTATTGAGAGAATTTCTTGTAGGATTTTTTAAAGGTGAGTGATTAGAAAAATTCCTGACGACATCCTTGAAGGAAATCCGAAAGGGTTTCTTGGAAAAAATCCTGAAGGAATAACTGAAAAAAATCCTTGTCACTATAATTGCAGAAATTTCTAAAGTATTCCTCATTTAAATTTCTAAAGTATTCCTCATTTAGTTTTTGGAAAAAAAAAATCGTACTGAAAAAATTGTACTTTTAGGAACTACTAGACCAGCATTTCTCAAACTATGGGTCGCGAGTTTTTAACGGGTAGCAAAAGCTTGGGCGATACCGTATAATTATATCTTAATCAACTGATGCCAAATGATATTTTTCAATTTACAAACCACTAACACACTCTTGTAGAATCAGCAGTCATTTCTAGGAATTAGGTTTCTCCTTCTCGATGAACAGTGTAGTGCATAGCCAGGTAACAATTTGATGTTGTACAAACGTTTCTCCAACTATTGTAAATTAGCTTTCATTTGAACAAAAGCTGAGCACAAGAGATACAATCTTTTATTCAGCTCCTGAACATCTAATTTTGGTTATTTTATTCAACCTTTATCTGATTTAAGGTTCATTGGAAGGGTGATTTAGAGCTTAATATGCGCCTAATCAGTAATCAATTAAATTTATTTGATGTGTAAAAATAAAATAAAAAACACTTTCGTTAGCCTGTTTTTACGATTAGCTGCGTCTATTTCCATAAGAGATGTTCAGGAATGCATAAATTAATCTGTGGGAAAGCTGGGAATTGTACTCGGACCTCCTGATTTATAGTCACTCACCTTAGCACCTATACCACACACACTTGTATACATATCCTCGAAAACAAAAGCATTACTTGTTGTGTATGACAAGTTAAGAACATAAGTTGAACTAAGTCTGTACTGAGGCTGAAGAAACGATGTGGACTTCACGAAAACATGCTTGGGTCCAGCTGTCAAAAATTGTTTGGTTAAAGGTTGAACAACAGACGATTAATTCTGCATGTTGGTGTATTGGGTCTCCAGTCAGCCTAGTGGTTAAGGCTATGGATCGCCAATCCAGAGACGGCGGGTTCGATTTGTTCCGATCGGAAACATTTTCTTGACTCCCTGGGCATAGTGTATCATTCTACTTGTCTCACAATATACAAGTTCATGCAATGGCAGGCAAAGCAAGCCCTTCAAATAATAACTGTGGAAGTGCTCAAAGAACACTTAGTTGAAGCGAGGCAGTCCAAGGCCCAGTGGAGACGTCGAGCCATAAAGAAGAAGAAGAAGAAGAAGAAGAAGAAGAAGAAGAAGAAGAAGAAGAAGCCAGATGAATTATATTCTATTCAACTTGATATTCAGTCATCTATGTATTGTTGATTAAAGAGGTGGAGCAAGCCAATATTCAAACCAATGCAGACCAATATTCAGCTGTCATTGTGCTCAGATATTGACACCATTAACCAGCTATTGTTCAGCTAATACTTTCACTGTTACTTTGGTTACTGCATAAAACAAACTTCAAATTCACAAAACGGCAGGAGACAAAAAATATGAACGGTAGACAGTTCCACTCTTGAAAAAGGTCAAATACAAAGCTCTAAAACGTCGGGCAGAACAAAACTATCTGTTTTGATGCCCTAGATGTGACAGAAAATAAAAATGAAAAAAAAAAATCCAGTCTAATCATTACGTTATTTCTCCTTAATTATATTTGAACTTTTGTATCATAATATTTTGTCTGCAGTGTATTGAATATTCAAACTGTTTGGATTCAATTTTTGCCTTTCTCGTTCACCTAAGTGAACTGAAAGGCTATATGTTCACTAAAAAAATTTTTCGATAGGAGGCTCGGAGGGTCAAGTCGCATATACCAATCAACTCAGTTCGACGAATTGAGATGATGTCTGTATGTGTGTATGTATGTGTGTCTGTGAACAAAATAAGTTCACTCACTTTTAAGGCACTTCCCATTGGCCGATTTTTCGGATTATAGCTCGAATCGAACCGGAATTTTACCGCATTGTTTGCTATTGAGAATGATTCGGATCGGTCAAGGCGTTTCGGAATTATGGCCAATTTAGTGATCCGGACCAGCATTTTTCACCCGAGCGACAGGTGTAACAGCCTGCTTAAGTTGGTGCGCGACGACCGCCATGACGGACGCCGCCGCAGCCCGCAGCACACCACGAGAATGAAAGTAAAAGAGAATGTGAGAGAAAACGACGACGACGAAAGAGCGGCGCTAACGTGCTATACATATAAGCAAAAAAAAAGCCTAGAGTTGTCGCCCATCACTAACGAACCACGTATGAGTGTGATGATGGCAACTTATCCTGATATTTCCAAGGTTTACTTTATGGGGCGAAGGGGGTGGGTCTGGTCTGGCCAAAGTCTACGCTCTATACAAATTTCAAAATTTTTGTGTGGACAAAAGTCTACGAGGGGGGGGGGGTCTGAAATGGCCAAGTTTCGGTATACGTGGTTTATGAACAGCCCCTTCGGAATGACGAATCAATCAGTCGTAAGACCGATTGCCCCCCTCCCCCTAAAGTAATACGTCATCGAAATGATGGGACAACTGGCATGGATACCCAGCGCTTCGACGCCGACTCAAACCCACTCGAGTGCATGGGCTGGGTGGAGGTGGCTAATCGAGCATAGCACCCAACCTCACTACCATTCATGGTTCGATAGCGATGGCGATGCTAAGTGACGGACGGGAGGCAGCCGAAGGTTTTCGTTTTAAATTACGTTCGTATAGGATATTTACCTAGTTGATCGCGGATACTGCCTTTCCGCGTTTCGTCGCGAAACTGGGCCTAGTTTTGAAGTGCATCCCACCAAGGTATTTACATATTCTAAGGTAGTCTTAGATGTCGAAACTGGTTGAGCGGCCATTATTTTTTCACCGTGAGAAATTCTGAAAAAAATCCACCGCCACCAGGGGGATGACGAAGGGTCAAAATCAGGATCCCAACATTCGATTCAACATGGCGTCCAATGTTTTTGTTTTGATTGCTTAATTCATGGAAAAATGCGCTGGAAACATCGACACTGCTTCGCTGCTACACATAATATCGTGCAAAGTGATAAAGAAAGAGAAACAATAATCAAAAACAACAATTTCGCTTGAAATGTGTTATTTCCGAAATAAGCACTAGCAACACACGAGCCACACACCCGAAAATCAGAAGCAAGTTAGGGTATACTGTCCAGAAAGTGGGTACCAAAACGCGCCGTACCAAAAACGATGATGGGTGAGGCGGCGATGTACGAGTTTGACAGCTGTGTCACCCCACTGACCGCCACCTCAAATTCCTTTGAAATTTCGCTTCCTCTGCTTTTCTCCACAAACTAAACGTCATGCTTAACCTAACAATATATAAAAACCTTGCATCCCACTACCGGCACCAATTCAACATATGTTGACAACATATTGACATTGATATTGCTTTTTTCACTGAAAATTTTCCTTGCTTCGCTGAACAACATGACGTTTTCTTCCAGCGAAGGCTTACGCGATCAGAAAACCGCTGAATTTCACACTAACATTGCAGAAAATCTGTCAACAATATTGCGCGCAAACCCCAAAATTTTATTCCCACCTTTGGGTTTCCGCGCCGAAGACCCAGCGCCAAATTCGGCGACAAAGAAAACTGACAGCAGTCGCCGGACAGTTGGCAATCCTGATATTTGACGGCGGCCGCCCGGTATACCTATATACCTATATACTATAGTCATGGGAGTGGATTGTTGTCACGCAAATAGATCTTTTCGCTGAAAATGCATGTGTATTGAGTTATTGTTGACAGATTTTCTGCAGTGTTAGTGTGAAATTCAGTGGTTTTCTGTATCGCGTAAGCCTTCGCTGGAAGAATATGAAGAATATAAGAATATATGTAATCGTGGTCTAAGCTTTTTATTAATAACGAGCTCGAAATTCATAATGAACTACATGAGCAGTTCCACCACGTCGGAAGTTTAGCCACATGCCTGCAACAGCTTGTATAAATCAGTTTGTAAAACCAAACCTGTAAAAGATACCTATATCCAGTGTTGTCACATTTTTATCTGTACCGGAGGCTCAAAAATCTTTTTTATCTGTACGAAATATTCGAATAATCTGTACCCAAAATCTGTACCAAATTAGTACCATATTTGACTTGAAATCGCTTAGAATACACAAAATATCCTTGCTAAGCTATGAAAAACAGTTCATTTCGGCATACTGTTCCCAATTTTTGAACTTTAAAAACAAAAGTATCAGTATTAAAAATGTTCTAAATTTGAATTTTAATGATTTTTTCTCAATTTCAAAAAATCTGTACCATTCTGTACCTTTTGCTGAAAATCTGTAATCTGTACCGTACAGAATCTGTACCAAAAACTCGGAAAAAATCTGTACTTTTCCAGAATAATCTGTACCTGTGGCAACATTGCCTATATCCGTATGCATCTAGGACATTGAAAATTCTCGATACTTAACATAATTTCAGGCATTTTTCGGAATTTTTAAGGTTTCAGAACTTTTGAATTGTCGCGAATATTCAAAGTAATTTAAAGGAAATTCAAGCTCAGTAATTTAAGGAAATTAATATTCAAAATTACATTTTATTTAAACCACGTGGCAAATGCGATTCTACTACAAATTCAGAGTCAAATTAAATTTAGATAAAAAATAAAAATTCCTTGTATTCCTTTAATTGTCAAACTAGGATAGTTTTAAATTTCATACTGCTAATAAATGAATGGACCACATTATATATATGATTCATCTATTGATCTGGTTCTAGCGATGGCTAGACCCACATTCAACGGCGGCGGCTGATTTGCTGCGTTAAGATCTAATTCGTGCATCACTCTTACGAGTCGACTTCATGTGCAGCAAACGGCTCAAACATCCGTCATCATTTTTCGGAAACGTGATATCAGGGAACGTCCATAAATTTCGTCACGCGAAAATTGCCGATTTTCAAACCCCGTTCCCCCTATGTCACACTTTTTGTATGAGAACTCTAAAAAAAATGCTCACACTTTCACACTTTGCTGAAGCCCCCCTCCCCATCAACGCGTGATGTATACGCTCAAGAATGTTTGCCATGTTCCCAAACGTGTATCTGGCGAACAGGATGCTGTTTAATCATCAAAACAGTCATCATGGAGCAACCATTACGTACGTCACGCTAAAATTGGTAATGTACATCCCCACCCCCTCTCGCACGGGGTTTTCTGTGCGTTTTTACGAGTCAAACTATCCCAAACCCCCCTCCCACTCCAAACGTTACGTTTTTGCCTTTCTCGTACAACAAAGTTGTACCGAAAGGATATCATTTCACTCCAAAAATCAATTTTTGATAGAAAGCTCAGATTATCAAGTCTCATATATCAATCGACACAGCTCGACGAACTGAGCAAATGTCCGTCCGTATGTGTGTGTGTATGTGTGTGTGTATGTGTGTGTGTATGTGTGTGCTAATAATAGATCAAAGAAATGAGCTTAAGTTTTTCCTAGTAAATGTCAATGGACTACCAGCTTCCGCAAAAATTGCAACAGATGGCGCTAGTGAGCAGGAGTTTTTCAATTTTAAAATATATGGAGAAATTGACAAAAATTAGTTTTTTGACCAATTAAACATTTTATCAGCAAAAATATTTGGTACATGTTGTAAGCCATAATGATAGCAATCTACGATACCAAATATTTTTTGAATAAAATTTGAAATATTTGAAATATTTGGAAAAATGTTAAAATCTCCATACATTATTTCGACCGAAAACTCCTGCCTCGATATTGGGTGATCTTCGTTTGCCTATACATGGCATCCCGAATATACATAGTGGTTTCGCAGCGTGGCGTCACGAACACTAATGCAAATCTACTGGTTGAAAATATGCCCATTTGATTTTGCCGGGAACAGCTGATTTTTGTTTACTATTTTCAACCAGTAACTCAGGTAGTGTTCGTGTAATGCAACGTGTACGTACACGCAACACCACTAAAAGCAGAAACCACTTGGATTCATGTTTACCCATCTGTCAATGACTCGTGAAGAAAAAAAGAAAAAAAAAGTTTGGAGTTGTGTGGAGCGGCAACGCGGAAGCAGAATCTGCGGAAATTTGCGGTAAGAATTTAATTTTATTATGAATAAGCTTTTGTTTCATGATACTGACCATTTCAGGAGGAGACCATTTGCTGGAGCTAGCGTAGTAGTCCTTCTACCACCGCAGCGGTCAGCTAGCAGCCGTCGTGGGCCGTCCGGTTTTCAGCCGAAAAAAAAACCGCTGCAGTGTCGCTGAGCGCCTGTTGTTGGTGTTGATTGGTAAGGTAAATATTCCAAATTCAGCGAAGAGGATTTGGTAGCCAGAGATGCATTAGCATTGCAATGGGACTGCATCTGTCCAGGACGGATTACGAGTGAACGTACACTGAGGAACCGCACGCCAGCCGAAGGAAGATCTTACGGTCGTCATTCACTTGCTGGAGCTGGCGTGTCACGGGATCGCTCACAATTCGCCGATGGCGAACCGATTTTTGTCTTCTTCTGCAATCTTCCCACTACCCGAGACTGCCAATGTCGATAAGCTTCAAGAAGGTTGTATCACCTGGAGCACAACCGGTACCAGGCGGACGAAGTGATTGTCGCGGATTTGCCCACCCTGGTGGAAGTTAAGCTGTTCTGCTCTAGGTAAGTTTATTTGAGTTTGCATCTACTTTTTCTACATTTTCCGGTCACTGAGGGGCCGTGCACAAATTACGTCAAACTTTTAGAAGGGAGAGGGTTTTGCAGAACGTGACGACCCATACAAAAAATTGTGTGGTCCCATATAAAAAGTGTAACATAGGAAGGGGGGGGGGGGGGGGGGTGGTTTGAAAAAGGTCGATTTTTGCGTGACATAATTTGTGCATCACCCATGACTGTCAATCCCATGCCCCAGCCGGAGCTGGAAATTGTCAATGTTATAATCCAGTTTATTTTTAACACCATCGTGGTGTACTTCTTATAGGCTGGAAGGTGAAGATCTATATCACATGGCGCATAGTGAGATTCCTCCTGGCCATGGCTCTCTATCCGATCGCGGGACACTTCATCTCCGAGCACAACATGTTCACCAAGGGATTCTTATACGACTATATCACGAATCCGGCCATGGAATCCGGCCCGGATCAAGCGAAAAGCAAGGGGACTAGATTTTTAAAACTCTTCTTCATCGGGAGTCTTCATCGGCGTCGGGGTAAGTCAACTTAGATTAATAAGCTTCGTTCCTCATACATGCAATTATCGAATTCGACGGGTGGAAACCGAGTAGTGTTTTTTTTTTGTCTCCCGGCTTCACCAGTTGATAATTGATTGCTAAAATTTGCTGGCAATTGAAGCTATTGGAATCAAATTCGTGAATACGTTGCAAAAATAATGATAATGAGTGTGCCTTTCTCACATAGATTGTGTTACATCTGTTGGATGTATTAAATTATAACTTTGATGAATGAAACATGAAAACAAAATGGCAACTTTGAGTAATTGTTTTGGCTTTACAGGACTATTATCGCTATCGCGGATTTGTCGCGGTTTCACCTTCTGAGCTGCGGGTTTCGCGAGTCCTAGAAAATTTGTCGCGATTCAGCACATTTAATTCATAATCGGACGCGAATGTCGTATCGGATTCCTAATATCTAACACCGCAATCTGAATAACATGTTATTCAAATTATCATCACTAAAAACGCCTTCAAGCTATAAGGTATCTTGAAATTATTATTCCTGTTAATATGGTCGTTCTTTGAACAACTTGTATTCGAGCTTTTGGAAGTTTTTTCGGGGATGCAAAGAATCCTTCAGAAGTTCTTTTAGCGATTCCTCCAAGAGTTTCTTCAGGGATTCCTTCAGAAATTGTTTCAATGGATTTCCTTCAAGGCTTCCTTCAATAGATCTTTCAAGGATTCCTCCAGGAATCCCTTCTGCTTTTCTCCTGGCGGATGTTCTCCAGGGATTCTTCCAGAGATCTTTCAAGAAGCCTTCCTGGAGTTTCTTCAGGGATTTCCCAGAGTTCATTCAGGGGTTGCTTAAGTACTTCCATCATGCATTCCTCCGGGAATTCTGACAATTTTTCTGGAATTTTTCAGAGGTTATTTAAGAGCTTATTCAGACATTCCTTCAGGGATTTCTTCAGGAGTCATGGCTCGGATTCCTTCTGAAGTTCATCCAGGGTTTCCTTCAGAAATTCCTAACATAGTTTCTGCAGGGATTCATTCAGGAGTTGCTTAAGCGAACCATTTAAGGTTTTTTTTCTAGTATTTCTTCAGGACTCCTTCCAGAGATCTTTTAGGGATCCTTCAAGATACCTTCATTGCTCCAGAAAATTCATTCAAAAGTTCTTTTAGGGATTCCTTCTATAATTATTTCAGGATTTTTTTTCCCAAAGATCCTTTTAGACATCTTTCTAGAATTAAAGGATTCATTTAGGGAATCGTTCTATGAGTTCAGATTCCATCAATGATTTTTTTTCTAAAGTACCATCAAGGATTCCTCCTGTAGTGTCTACCTAAAGTTAGGTACCGTCTACCCCCGTTGGTTTGACCTCATCTAATCTGAACACTTTTTAATTTGACCCCCTCTAATCTGCACATCGTTCAAACTAAAAATGGTTCAACCATCATTCTGCTCATGGAACGGGGTGAAACGGAACGCAGAATCAAAACAAAACTGCAAAAACGGTTACCATCAGTGTGTTTTTCGATGTCCACAGGGTTACTAGAAGTTCAAATTAAAAAACGAACCCCGTTGATTTGCATGAGGTGTCGTTCAAACCAACGGGGGTAGACGGTAGAAGGTTTGCAATGTCTAACCACTGATAGTAGCGTTCTACTTTTACCTACATATCTGTTTAGGTAGCACACGTCTACGTAATAGCCGTAATAGACAAATTCCGGGTTTTATCTAATATGTCCTTCAAGGGTTCTTTAAGGAGCTCTTTGGGGATTCTTTCTGAAGTTCATTCAGAGATTTCATCAGGAGTTTCCTCAGATATTCCTGCAGAAGCCGCTTAAGAGGTTTCTTCGGAAGTTGCTTCAGATATTAATTATGGAGTTCCTTCAGGGATTCATTTGGGAGTTCTTTCAGGAATTTCTTTAGGAGATCTTTCGGGTATATCTTCAGAGAATCCTTCAAGATTTTTTTAGGGATTCCTGCGGGAATTCCTTCTGGAATTCATTCAGGGATCCTTCCAAATACCTTCCAGGAAATCTTTAGGAATTTCTTAAGCGATTTTTCACAGATATCTTCAGTTATTCCATTAGGGATTTCTTCATGACTTACGTTAGAGAACCCTTCAAAGATTTCTCTAGGAATTTAGGACGTCCTCCACGGATTTGTCTAAAAATTTCCTAAAGATTTCCTTCGGGACTCTTTTCAGATATTTCTTCCAGAGTTTTCTTTAGCGATTTCTATGAGAATGTTTTCGAAGGTTTCTCCTGAAAATTATTTAGATATTCTTCAGGAGTTCCTTCAGAGATTTTCCCCGAAATTTCAACTTCAACTGTTCCTCTAGGAGTTTTCCTAGGAATTACTTCAAGGGTTTCTAAAATAGTTCCTTCAGATTTTTATCCAGCAGTTCTTTCAGGGTTTCCCCTCGGATTTCGTTCCAAAAATTCTTTCATGGATTTCTCAAGAATTTGATTTTGGGAATTCTTTTGGAGCTCCTTCAGAGATTCATTCAAGACATCCTTATGGATTCTTCCAGGAATATTTTCAGAAGTTTTTAAAGGGATTTACTCAAGAGATCAACCAAGAGTTCCTACAGGGTTTCCTGAAGTAGTTTTTCTCGGAGTTCCTTCAACATTTAATACATCCTGGATTTTATTCAGAGATTCCTGCAGGAACTACTGCAGGAGTTCCTTTCGGCTGGGAATTCCTTCGGGAGTTCTTTCAAGGAATCTTTCGCGAATTTTTGCAGGTTTTTTTCTGGGATTTCTCCGATATTTCCCTTTGGAGATAACCCCAGGAATTTCTTCAAGAAATACAAGAAATATAGCAGGGATTTTTAAAGGTTTCCTCTGGCGATCCTTTCGGTTAAACATTTCATTTTTTTTTTCTGGGATGTCTCCTGAATTTATTATAGGTAGAGGATTCCTTCAGGATTTCTTTTTGGATATCTCCAGGAGATTTTTGCGGGATACCTCCAAGACTTTAGGGAATTTCAGGGAATCTCCGGGAAGCTCTTTCATGGATTTCTTCAGGGGTTCATTCAGAAGTTTTTTCAATGTTTCATCCGGGAGTTCCTGAAAGGATTCCCGGAATTCCGGATTCCCGAAGAATCTTCCTAGGAGTTCCTTAAGATTTTTTCCGAATGTTTATATAGAAATTTTATCAGGAAAACTTTCTGGATCTTCGCTGTGTTTCGTAAAATGCTTACAAGGTTGAGGTAGCGGGTCTTCAAATAGGAGTAAAACAATGGCGCGATTGATATTCAAAAAAGTTTTTGAATTAACCTTTAAAACGGTAAACAATAGAAAGTAAAGACTGCGATGCTCACTGAGTAGTTTGTTAGTCTGTGCTACCGGTATGGCGTATGACACAAGGTTTCCTAACAATCTGAATAAAAATGCAAACTATAGTCGGCTAAAAACCCATTATAAAGCTGGGAATTCGCTCTCGTTTTAATTATTATTATTTCCATTTCTTGCAGGCTTCGTCATGGTTGCTCAATGTTTATCTCTCTGGCGTTTACCCCGCAAACATAATTACGGACATATCCACCCTGGCCATCTAAAGTATTCAACCAAATCGAAATAATCCTTATTCTACTATTATATTTATTTAAAAGTAATAAAAAAGTTCTGGGGGGGGGGGGGTGTGGGGTGCGCTCTATAAAAAAATCCGAAAATCCGTGGGTATGTTCACCATATTCTCCAAATTTGAAGCTTTCGAATAGTTCATATGTTATTATTGGATTCAATTTTAAGTTAAAAGCAGTGAGGTGACGCATTGTATGACTAAATTTTAAACACTTTCTCTCAAAATTTATGAATATTGATTATAAGTGATCAATGCGTTCTATCACAAAATATATAATCAAAACTGGTTCACCAAGTTATCCAAAGCTGCTAGATGACGCATTTGTTTTTGTCCTAAAGCTTTGAAATTGTTGATTAGTGATTCTGGCATAATCACAAATAACTGGTTCACCAAGTTTTCTAAAGTTGCAAGGAGACGCATTTTCTTTGTCCTCAAAATTTGAAATTGTTGATTAGTGATTCTTGCATAATCACAAATAGCTTAAACTGGTTCACCGAGTTCTCTAAAGTTGCGAGGTGACCCAAATTCTTTCTCTTAAAACTTTGAAATTGTTGATTAGTTATTCTTGCATAATCACAAATAAATTACTATTTGACCAAGTTCTCTAAAGTTGCGAGGTGACGCAATTTTTTCTCTTAAAACTTTGAAATTGCTGATTAGTAATTCTTGCATAATCACAAGAAAAATTACTGGTTCACCAAGTTCTCTAAAGTTGCGAGGTGACGCAAATTGTTTCTCTTGAAACTTTGAAATTGTTGTTTAGTGATTCTTGCATAATCACAAATATCTTAAACTGGTTCATCAAGTTCTCTAAAGTTGCGAGGTGACGCATTTTCTTTGTCTTTAAAATTTGAAATTGTTGATTAGTGATTGTTGCATAATTACAAATATCTTAAACTGGTTCATCAAGTTCTCTAAAGTTGCGAAGTGACGCATTTTCTTTGTCATAAAACTTTGAAATTGTTGATTAGTAATTCTTGCATAATCACAAGAAAAATTACTGTTTCACCAAGTTCTCTAAAGTTGTGAGGTGACGCATTTTCTTTGTCATAAAACTTTGAAATTGTTGATTAGTGATTGTTGCATAATCACAAATAACTTAAACTGGTTCACCAAGTTCTCTAAAGTTGCGAGGTGACGCATTTTCTTTGTCATAAAACTTTGAAATTGTTGATTAGTGATTCTTGCATAATCACAAATAACTTAAACTGGTTCACCAAGTTCTCTAAAGTTGCGAGGTGACGCATTTTATTTGCCCTAAAACTTTGACATTGTTGATTAGTGATTCTTGCATAATCACATATAACTTAAACTGGTTCACCAAGTTCTCTAAAGTTGCGAGGTGACGCATTTTCTTTGTCATAAAACTTTGAAATTGTTGATTAGTAATTCTTGCATAATCACAAGAAAAATTACTGGTTCACCAAGTTCTCTAAAGTTGTGAGGTGACGCATTTTCTTTGTCATAAAACTTTGAAATTGTTGATTAGTGATTGTTGCATAATCACAAATAACTTAAACTGGTTCACCAAGTTCTCTAAAGTTGTGAGGTGACGCATTTTCTTTGTCATAAAACTTTGAAATTGTTGATTAGTGATTGTTGCATAATCACAAATAACTTAAACTGGTTCACAAAGTTCTCTAAAGTTGCGAGGTGACGCATTTTCTTTCTCTTAAAACTTTGAAATAGTTGTTTAGTGATTCTTGCATAATCACAAATATCTTAAACTGGTTCATCAAGTTCTCTAAAGTTGCGAGGTGATGCATTTTCTTTGTCTTTAAAATTTGAAATTGTTGATTATTGATTGTTGCGTAATCACAAATAACTTAAACTGGTTCACCAAGTTCTCTAAAGCTGCGAGGTGACGCATTTTCTTTCTCTTAAAACTTTGAAATAGTTGTTTAGTGATTCTTGCATAATCACAAATATCTTAAACTGGTTCACCAAGTTCTCTAAAGTTGCGAGGTGACGCATTATCTTTCTCTTAATACTTTGAAATATCTTAAATATCCTAAACTGGCTCATCAAGTTCTCTAAAGTTGCGAGGTGACGCATTTTATTTGCCCTAAAACTTTGACATTGTTGATTAGTGATTCTTGCATAATCACATATAACTTAAACTGGTTCACCAAGTTCTCTAAAGTTGCGAGGTGACGCATTTTCTTTGTCATAAAACTTTGAAATTGTTGATTAGTGATTGTTGCATAATCACAAATAACTTAAACTGGTTCACCAAGTTCTCTAAAGTTGCGAGGTGACGCATTTTCTTTCTCTTTAAACTTTGAAATAGTTGTTTAGTGATTCTTGCATAATCACAAGAAAAATTACTGGTTCACCAAGTTCTCTAAAGTTGTGAGGTGACGCATTTTCTTTGTCATAAAACTTTGAAATTGTTGATTAGTGATTGTTGCATAATCACAAATAACTTAAACTGGTTCACCAAGTTCTCTAAAGTTGCGAGGTGACGCATTTTATTTGCCCTAAAACTTTGACATTGTTGATTAGTGATTCTTGCATAATCACATATAACATAAACTGGTTCACCAAGTTCTCTAAAGTTGCGAGGTGACGCAAATTCCTTCTCTTAAAACTTTGAAATAGTTGTTTAGTGATTCTTGCATAAGCGCTGTTTGCAGTTCAGAAGGAATTTTTCGGCCTATCTTGATGCATGGGAAATTCCTTGCCTGAATCGCCCAAGAAATCGTTTTTCTTCGATCACAGTACGCAGTTGCGAAGAAATGACAGTTCAAATGGCAGTCACCGTGGAAAGTTTCTGCCAGGAATCGGTCAAGAAGTTTCTTGAGCGATTCCTTTCAAACACCAAACTAGGCTATAATCACAAATATCTTAAACTGGTTCATCAAGTTCTCTAAAGTTGCGAGGTGACGCATTTTCTTTCTCTTTAAACTTTGAAATAGTTGTTTAGTGATTCTTGCATAATCACAAGAAAAATTACTGGTTCACCAAGTTCTCTAAAGTGGCGAGGTGATGCATTTTCTTTGTCATAAAACTTTGAAATTGTTGATTAGTGATTGTTGCACAATCACAAATAACTTAAACTGGTTCACCAAGTTCTCTAAAGTTGCGAGGTGACGCATTTTATTTGCCCTAAAACTTTGACATTGTTGATTAGAGATTCTTGCATAATCACATATAACTTAAACTGGTTCACCAAGTTCTCTAAAGTTGCGAGGTGACGCAAATTCTTTCTCTTAAAACTTTGAAATAGTTGTTTAGTGATTCTTGCATAATCACAAATATCTTAAACTGGTTCATCAAGTTCTCTAAAGTTGCGAGGTGACGCATTTTCTTTCTCTTTAAACTTTGAAATAGTTGTTTAGTGATTCTTGCATAATCACAAGAAAAATTACTGGTTCACCAAGTTCTCTAAAGTTGTGAGGTGACGCATTTTCTTTGTCATAAAACTTTGAAATTGTTGATTAGTGATTGTTGCATAATCACAAATAACTTAAACTGGTTCACCAAGTTCTCTAAAGTTGCGAGGCGACGCATTTTATTTGCCCTAAAACTTTGACATTGTTGATTAGTGATTCTTGCATAATCACAAATACCTTAAACTGATGAACCACAAGAAAAATAACTGGTTCACCAAGTTCTCTAAAGTTGCGAGGTGACGCATTTTATTTGCCCTAAAACTTTGACATTGTTGATTAGTGATTCTTGCATAATCACATATAACTTAAACTGGTTCACCAAGTTCTGTAAAGCTGCGAGGTGACGCATTTTCTTTCTCTTAAAACTTTGAAATAGTTGTTTAGTAAGTCTTGCATAATCACAAATATCTTAAACTGGTTCACCAACTTCTCTAAAGTTGCGAGGTGACGCAAATTCTTTCTCTTAAAACTTTGAAATAGTTGTTTAGTGATTCTTGCATAATCACAAATAAACTGGTTCATCAAGTTCTCTAAAGTTGCGAGGTGACGCATTTTCTTTCTCTTTAAACTTTGAAATAGTTGTTTAGTGATTCTTGCATAATCACAAATATCTTAAACTGGTTCATCAAGTTCTCTAAAGTTGCGAGGTGATGCATTTTCTTTGTCTTTAAAATTTGAAATTGTTGATTAGTGATTGTTGCATAATCACAAATAACTTAAACTGGTTCACCAAGTTCTCTTAAGCTGCGAGGTGACGCATTTTCTTTCTCTTAAAACTTTGAAATAGTTGTTTAGTGATTCTTGCATAATCACAAATATCTTAAACTGGTTCACCAAGTTCTCTAAAGTTGCGAGGTGACGCATTATCTTTCTCTTAATACTTTGAAATATCTTAAATATCCTAAACTGGTTCATCAAGTTCTTTAAAGTTGCGAGGTGACGCATTTTATTTGCCCTAAAACTTTGACATTGTTGATTAGAGATTCTTGCATAATCACATATAACTTAAACTGGTTCACCAAGTTCTGTAAAGCTGCGAGGTGACGCATTTTCTTTCTCTTTAAACTTTGAAATAGTTGTTTATAATTCTTGCATAATCACAAATATCTTAAACTGGTTCATCAAGTTCTCTAAAGTTGCGAGGTGACGCATTTTCTTTGTCATAAAACTTTGAAATTGTTAATTAGTAATTCTTGCATAATCACAAGAAAAATTACTGGTTCACCAAGTTCTCTAAAGTTGCGAGGCGATGCATTTTCTTTGTCATAAAACTTTGAAATTGTTGATTAGTGATTGTTTCATAATCAAAAATAACTTAGACTGGTTCACCAAGTTCTCTAAAGCTGCGAGGTGACGCATTTTCTTTCTCTTAAAACTTTGAAAAAGTTGTTTAGTGATTCTTGCATAATCACAAATATCTTAAACTGGTTCACCAAGTTCTCTAAAGTTGCGAGGTGACGCATTTTATTTGCCCTCAAACTTTCAAATTGTTGATTCGTGATTCTTGCATAATCACAAATAAACTGGTTCATCAAGTTCTCTAAAGTTGTGAGGTGACGCATTATCTTTCTCTTAATACTTTGAAATAGTTGTTTAGTGATTCTTGCATAATCACAAATATCTTAAACTGGTTCATCAAGTTCTCTAAAGTTGCGAGGTGACGCATTTTCTTTGTCATAAAACTTTGAAATTGTTGA